>NC_062986.1:6640439-6947580 GCF_023078275.1 Leguminivora glycinivorella | reverse complement strand
AAATTCAGGTGAATATTGTAGAGGTAAAGAAACTTTGAAAGATGAAGAATATTATTATTAAACGAGGTAGAGGCACTTAAAGCTGCTCAACTTGAGGCAACTAAGAATCATAAAGAAAAAGTAATTATGTGGGAAAAAAGAAAAGATTGAATTAGATGAACAAGTGCAGGCTAATGTTCGCAAGGCGGAAAAGCTTGAAGAAGAAAAATCAAAATTATTAAATGAAATCGAATCAAGCTTAAAGAAGTCCACACTGAAAAGTTGAAAAATCATGAAGAAAAGGTGTAGTTATGTGGGAAAAACTGAAAGTTGAATTAGAAGAACAGGTGCAAGCTAAAAGGTCTAAACGTGCAAAAGCTCGAAGACGAAAACAATAAAGTTAATGACTGAAATTGAAAGGTTTAAAGAAGTACACATGGCTGAGTCTAAGAATCATGAAGAAAAAAATGCTTATGTTAGAAAAACAGAATACTGAATTGAAAGAAGAAATTCAAGCCAAGAGCCTTACTATCAGGAAACTCGAAGAATTGAAGGCTTCATTAATAAATGACGTTGAAGTCATGAAGGAAGCTCAAATAGAAGAGGCAAGAAATCATGAAGAGAAGACAGCTACATGGGAGAAAGAGGAAATTGACTGTAACATGAAAATTCAAGCAAATATTGTAAAGATGGAAGAGCTGGAAGTTGAAAAGGCTGCGTTTTTGAAGACAATTGATGAACTCCAGGCCGCGCGAACAGAAGAAACAAAATCTCGAGAAGAAAATACGCTGAAAATTCATAACCTCACAGAAGAATATGCGTTATTATTGAAGGAGGTACAGAAAATCTTAAAACTGTTCAAATTGACGACATACAGAATCATGAAAGAAAAATAAGCTGGCATGGGAGAAACAAAAAACAGAAATTAGCTGTAAAAGAAATAGAAGCATTAAAAGTGAAAGTTGAGGAGCATCTTGAAGATGAGAAAGCAATGTTATTAAAGGAAATGGAAGCATTGAAGACCCTACGAATTTCAGGAGGCTAAGGATCACAAAGATAACACAGTCCTATTGGATAAAAACTAAACTAACCAACTGAAGGATCCAATTACTATGGACAGAACAATGTAATAATTGAGAAGGCTTGAGAAGTGAAAAAACCGAGTTGTTAGAAGGAGATTGAAATTGTGAAAGTTTCGCAAAGTGATGAGGTCAAAATTTATGAGGAAAATATGATTATTTTAGAGACAAACTTATAAAACGATATGCAGCAGCAAATACAACGAGATAGATGTTCTGAATGTAGAAAAACTGCAAGAGGAGAAAGAACTGTTATTAAAAGAGATTGATTTACTGGGACTACTGAAAGTGGGAGTAATGAAAGACCGTGAAGAAGAAAAGCACTATCATGGGTGCGAACGAAAAAACGGAATTGAACAGAGAGTTACGGGAAAATATTCTTAAGGTTAAGAAGCTCGAAGAAGAAAAAGCGACGATGGCCAAGAAAATAGAGGAACTCATAGGGACACAAAGATATGCATGTAAGTAAATGTTTTACTACCTCAGAAGGTATAGTTCTGTATGTGACTTTAAATATGTGTACAAAGCGCGAGAACTCAAAGTGTTGTATAGTTCTGAAGTTCAATAATTACCTTCACATAAGCTACCTACCTCTCGTGGGTCATTCTTTGAAATTTGGTTTATGATTATAGAGTCAGTAGGCTGTTTGTTGTTCTTGTTAATAAGAAAGAACAATATGAAATTAAACTTGTAATTTCCAGGCTTTAAAAAGGAACATGAAGAAAAGATTCAAATGCTAGAGCAACAAGAGACTGAACTGAAGGAACTAATGAAAGCTGATGCTCTCAAGGTTGAGATGCTTGAACAGGAGAAAACAATGCTTTTGAAGGAGCTTGAAGCGCTCAAGGCAGCACAAAGGGAGATGTGTAAGTAACCTCAAAATTGTTATTTAGAACAAATTACCCTGTAACTTTCTTTGTCAACATCTGCTAGATGCCAAGTCTTATTTAGAATAAATGATATCAAGTCTTTCCTATAATCTGAACCACGTTGCCCCTGTTGCTTGAATTGATTTTGACTTGAATACTATTTGCAGAATAATATTTAAGTAGGTAACTAATGTATAACTATTTTCAGTGGCCGCAGCATCACAAGAAAAAAATAACCGGAACTAAACATAGCAGCTGGGAAAAGGAAATCCATGGCATGCATCAGGTAGATACCACCACATCTGATCTTGGTCACTCCTCCATGGAAAGTCTCAAAACTATATCAGACTTAGAAAAGATCATCCAGGACAAAACCGGAAGATAACCTCCATGCAGATAGAAATCTCTTACATCAAGTCCATGATGGCAGAGTCCGACATTAAACTCATTGATATCACCAAAGAGTTAGAGGTTAGCAAGGATAACTGTCAAGAATTGTCCTCCCAGCTGAAGAAAATAGTCTATCAGAAGAATGAAGAGATCTCTGAACTCAGGCGGCAAGTTGCCAAGATGAGCGCCACAGAAAACCGCGCCAGTCAAATCATCAAGCTATCAGCCAAATATCAAGCCATGATACTCAAGAGGATTGCAGAAATTAAGTCAAGCGCAGTATTAAAGGAGTTAACCAATTTCGGCAACCAGAATTCCAACGGCGACGAGATCCGGCGAAGCATCGGCTCCGTAACTATGGAGGATTTAGAAAACTTCTTAGAAACTACCGATAAACATCTGAAACGGTGTTCGGAGAAACAGATGGCGCTGCAAAAAGATCGAGACCGGCTCACGGAAGTCAACAGAATAAACGAATCGGAGATAATCAACATGAAGAAGTTCCTAACGGAGATGTCCGTCAGTTTCCGAACGTTTACTACGGTGAAAGAAGTTTATAACCAGAAGCTGTCTAAAGTCGTGTCTCTACAGAGGACAGTGAGACGGGACATATTGAGTTTAGATGGACGGATAACGGAAGCTACTATGTGTAAATTAGAACGTGGATACGCCGCGGTGATGCAGGATCTTTCAGAGTGCGCAATGAATTTGGAGCGCTGGGTGGACCGGAGCGTCAGCAGAATGCTATCCGCGGAGAAAATTAAGCAAGCATTCACTAGCGACTTAGAACAGGCTTCACTTTCCACGAACAACTATCAGAATGCGGCGGTCGAAGTGCAGTTAAGTGAGTTAGAGAACTCCTTCCAGAAGCTTCTGTCAGAGATTGGTAGAGCGCAGAAGGGCGAGGGCGCAAGGAGTGCCCAAGAGGTCACGATCATGGAGGTCCGCGCAGAGTACGAGGACAAACTCAACAGAATGAAGGCTAAAATGGTCAGTATCGCCCCCGTTGTGTTAATCATATTAGGCTATCAAGTAGTGTGGTGGTTTTACCTACATACGGAATCGTGAAGTTTGGCTTGTTTGTTTTTGCTTGTTTTATTTAATAAATTATTTGTTGAAGGTCTTGTTTTATTTCCTGTGTTGTAGAGTAGTTGCTTGAAGCGTGGAAACAAGGTAATAATTTTTTTTGATGCATGTGCTTGCATGCTTGACGGTTTAAATTTTCATGCGATAAAGTGTTTTTAATTTTCAGAAAGAGCTGTTCCACGAGGAGATGGGTAGACTGAAACAGAAGCAAGCGGATGAGATAGCGATACTTGAACGGGAGTTAGCGAAGTGTAAAGAAAAGATGGCCGAGTCGAGTAAAGCGTACGAGGAGCATATCCGGGCGCTCACGACGGAGCTCTGGAGCGTGGGAGAGAAGTTTCTGGTGAAGCAGGAGGAAGCTGATTGGTTGAGGAAGAAGCAGTCGGGATCGCTTATGTCGTTACAGCATGTGCATTCGGTGAGTTTAGTTACAGCCAAAGAGGATCGAGTATAGAGTTACTGTCGAAGTAAAATGTGTAATCACAGTGCATAGACTGCCATCTCTTGACACAGGCTTAAAACTTTTGAACCTCAGTTTTGACAATTTGGTCCGTATTCTTAGTTCGATATGTGTTGAAATGTTAAATATTAATATTAGCGCCATCTAGCTGAGCGTACCCCAAAGGTGGGTGTAATGCCAATTAGGCCAACGTACCTTTTTCTGTATGGT
This sequence comes from Leguminivora glycinivorella, assembly GCF_023078275.1. NCBI lineage: Eukaryota > Metazoa > Arthropoda > Insecta > Lepidoptera > Tortricidae > Leguminivora > Leguminivora glycinivorella. The sequence continues at coordinate 6,943,507 of NC_062986.1, read as the reverse complement.
ACTGAGGTACGTTTTTTCTTAGACTTTATCTGTCTATACGGACGGAGCTATATAAGTATTTGGTTACTACATATTCAAATATAATCACATCATTGAAAGTTCTTGTTGTATTTTATAAGAGAGGTAAGTTAATGTAATTTTGTCTTCCTTTGCAGTCTGGTTTACATCCTCATGGGCACGGGCAAGAAATGTTTGGACGGCCATCAGACACGCATTCTCTGCGATCTCTGCCTGTGCACAATAAGAAAACAGGTATGATACATAACCACTACATTGTACTATAACCATACGGTCTTACCAGATAGTTTTTTTATAGTAGGGAAAATAATTCTTTCATTACTTTTTTTGTACGCTGGTATAGGTTATGAATAAATGTGTATATCTTTAGTAAAATGTCCCACTTTGTCGCTGACCATAATGAAAAGATTTGCTGGTATCTTTATAAGAATAACCGGACAGAATGTCCTTACGGCAAGCGACAAGTGGGACGTTTTGTTGGAAAATGACACAAATTTGCAGTTTAGTAGGGCATTTGGATCCCACACCGTTTAATGATATTTGTAGTGGATAAGTGGAGTTCGTATGTGATTGTGGCTTAGAAGTTATGAGTTTTCTAAATTATGTACAATTTTGAATGAAATTATATAATATCGCGTATTTTAGGAACTAGGGAGACCTGAGAAGCTGTTAAAACCGTTAAATTTACTTACAGAAGCCCGCGGCCTGCACATGTCCGACGAAGAAGGCGAAGTTTTCGACAACCGCTTCCTCAAGGAACTAGCTGCCACGCCTCGCGCCTCTCTCGCTCCGGGACAACGAATCTCCGAACTGAAGCGAAGAAATTCGCTCGTTCCACCACATCTGAAGAGTTCCTACCCTGCTGAGATGCAGTTTGCACCAACGCTTGAAGAGGAGGACATTAAGGTACATATTTTAAACCTATAGGTCAAAGCCGTCAAAGGCACTTGGCCTCCACATCTCCGAAGAAGGCGAAGCGTTCGACAACTGCTTCTTTAAGGAACTAGTGGCCACGGCACGAGCCTCGCTCGCTCCGGGAAAACGAATCTCCGAACTGAAGCGACGAAAATCGCTAGTTCCAACCACATCTAAAGAGTGCGAACTTGATGCGAAGGACATTAAGCTATACATTTTGTTTGTTTCAAGAAAAATAACTTTAATAAAATCCAGTCTATTAAAACCCGAAACCTTTTAATTTTAACGTCACGCTAGTCGTGCGCGGAGCGTAATAGTTTATTTTATTAGAGGTTCCTAATAAATCGGAACGCATAAATTGATTTGGATGATCTGTCTGCATCAGTTGACGTCTATTGGCTTAATGGTTAATACGGTTAAACTGAGTAGAGGCCTCAAGGGGCACCAGCGATCAGCTGTACAAATCAAAACCTAGCAAGGGATATGCATTTTCAATGGTCTTACTTGGTTTTGATTAGGGACATGTTTCATCTCAGCGACTTCCAGTACTCATATTCTCATTTTCCTTTCCAGTGTGCCAGTACAAGCTTCTCCATCGGCCGTCAGCAACGGAAAGAGGTCGGCATTACCGCCTACAAGAAGCCCGGGCCACCCACACCAAGCAAGCAAGCCGGCCGTCTCTCCGCCACGGTATGTTTATTCGCGTATGTCATTCGTAGCGCCCCTGTTCAGTCATGAAACATTTATATGCCACGCCTAAAGATCTCCAAAATCTACCCTCTTATCGACGGCTGCCCACATGTACTGGGCCATCTATCGCTGCCTTTACCTGGTATGTTATCTTCTATCTGTGAAGACCCTTACGGATACAATTCGACTCATTGGAACTTTTTTGTGCAATTACGCCCTACGATCCTAAACTCAATCACGAAATGGCACGATAATACGAACCAAGGTACACAAAAGGTGCAATTCATATTATCCACCGGTAGAATGAATGCGATCATAAGCCATGTGGACTGCACGGTATAGGCTGCCGCCAGACGACCTCTTCATACAGTCAGACCATCTCTTTATATGTGCCCCACCCCAAGCACGTCTGCCATTCATTCGCCCCAAGATGATACACTATTCCATATTATGTATTTGTGATAGGGGTGGTATGATATTCAGTTCTTCCAAAATAGAGATGTTATTCTTCTAGCTTATTTATTACAAGCTTTTATTCAACTTGCCTTGTTAGTATGTTAGTATTGTTAGTGTGCGTCAAAACGTAGAAGCTAAATTTGACCCACTTCCCAGTTTCCCATTGAGTTGAAATTTTGCACACATATGTAAATCACGTGACAATGCAATATAATGGTATCATGCTGATCTGTGATGGAGCAGAAAGGTGGTCATAGGAACTCTGTCATGAAACGTCGTATCCCCCTCCAATTAGGGGGGTTTTAGAAACGTCTCGGAGAGCAGTAGATGACTGTTGAAAGAATGGCGATAAAAGCTTGTGCCAAAAATGAAATTTTTGCAAAAAAACTTATTTATTTGGATTGCAGGATTGCGAGCTCCGCGAGTCGCTGCGAGTGGACGCGGACCCGGGCCGCAAGACGAGCACGCCGTCGCGGATCCGAGCGCTGTTCCGCTCTAACAGGAACGATACTGATGTGGTAAGCCGAACTATCCCTTATTCATAAACCAGATCCACACAGAGCGAGGCAATGTGCTCACGCGGCAAACGTCCAATGTAGACATGCCTTGTCCAGGCAGTGAGCGCGTTCTGATCGGCCGAGGCACGTCTAGCCCATTTGTCGCACGAGGAAATTGTATCGCAACGTACCTCGCTCTGTGCGGACCCGCCTAGACTTTACAATCCAGTTTATTCTTTTACAACAGTCAAAATTGTTGAATATCCTGAATAGTATATATAGTGCTGCCCTCATTTTGTCGGATTTCAGATTACATTACAGTCCTTCACTTGGACCTTGTCAGTTCAACACAAGCTATTAAAATTAAAAGTATACTTATAATTTAGTCATTTTGTTAGCAAAAATAAAGATCAAAAACTATATTGAGTTATTCTTTCAGGTAACGCCTCGCAGTCGAAGATTTAGTAGTATTTTCAGAAAGAAATAATTACTAACTGTGATTTGTCTTTTATAGCCAGTGCCTATTGTCGGTTATTTTATTAATAATAATTATATGATTATAATGCAATTTCATTAAATTATTGACATTTCTAACACGCTGTTTTTATTATTGGAAAACTTTACAATTTTTTATAACCCTTCCCATGTACGGTCACGGACTTTAATTGTTGATCCACTACTAGCTCATTTTATACTGGACATGTCATAGTTAAGCATAGTTAAGCTATGAATTGTCCAGTATAAAATGAGCTAGTAGTGGATCAACAAAGTCCGTGACTACAAAAAAAATTAAGAATATTCAGTTCTATGGTGGCAACATACAATACTGGCCGTCCTATATACTTAAGGCACTGGTCCCACCGCGAGCTAGTAAACTATGAGCAATCGGCTATAAAAACGAACAAAAGATAATCACTCCCGCGTAAATAAAAGAGACACGGCGATGTTTATAGTTACTCGCCCAGCGGTGAGCTATTATGTCGTGTCTCTTATTTGCACGGGAGTGCTTACCTTTTGTTCGTTTTTATAGCCGATAGCTCATTGCTTACTAGCTCGCGGTGGGACTAGGTTGCAAATAGAAAAAAAACCAAATGTTTTTTTCAGAATTATGAAAAAAAACCAAGCACCATGGTTTTTTTTTCTAAATATGTTTTTTTTTTTTCAGATGAACAAATAATACGACAAAAACGGTTTTTCGTGATTTGTAACGTTTTAATAACAATAAAGTACATTTACATTCGATAAACAAACGACATACATTCAGTATGCAAACGTTTATTGGGGAATCCCCGATGCGGCGCGGAGCGTGGAGAGGCGGTGGTGTTGCCAACAGTAAATATCGACAACTAATGACTACAGATTGTGTATATGTTAGTTTTATAAAACCAGAAATTAAAGTTATTAAATGGAAATTAGTTTAATAGTTAACATAAAGTCTAACAAACCGTATAAAAAAAAAGTATTAACTGTTTTGCAAATTTTGAGATTTCGTCCTTTAGAAAAAAACATACTCCAGAAAAAAAACTGTTTTTTTTTCACGGTTTTTTTTCGTGTTTTTTTTTTCAAGCCAGAAAAAAAAACCGTTTTTTTGCAACCCTAGGTGGGACCAGTGCCTAAGGCTGAGCGCACACGGAGGCGACAGTCGCTCGACGACTTTTTTGTCTCTGTCGTCACCCCTTGCGACAGTCTCCGAGGTGCGCACACGGGAACGACAGCGATGTAACCACAGACTACTAAAAAGCTATTACCATAGACTAATTCTATTATCTTTGGATATTTCGGATGCAACTTTTTCTTTTTTCATGAAATTGAGAGCCTATCTAAAATAATTTTTTGGTACTTCAGAATGAGTGTTTAAAAGTTTTGATGATTTTACAACCCGGCATCGTTTTTTCTTAATACTGTCGGAATATTCTTTTTCATCACACCCGCACTTTAAATGTGCTGTTGCACGCTGGCGGAGCGTGAGTTATAGAAAAATTGTTCTCCCAAGGGAATAATTAAATTTTTTGTACCGTACTTAACTTTTTTACATCTATTTACATATTTTTTACATTGCGAGTGTGATGAAAAACATTGTGTGTAACTCGGGGAGTATGAATATTACTAACTCGAGTCTTTAAATCGCTCCGGCAAGCCGTCGCGATTAAACTTACTCTCGTTGGTAATATTCAACTTCCTCCCCTTGTTGCACAATGTACTATTAAATTCTTGTCATATAAAATCAGTCTTTCCTCTACTTCTTCAATTAAAAGACAGATATCAATGTCGTCTTCAACAATCTGCATTTAAAATTATGTTTTTTTTTCGAATAACTGGCAACATTGACAACCGACCGACGACTGTTTTGTCGCCGTGTGCGTACTTGCATTTAAACCCATAGGGAAGGAGACAGTTGCGTCGCAGGCCTGTCGTCGACCCCTGCGACAAAAAAGTTGCGTCGCAACGTGTGCGCACCTTCATACTAGCCCATAGACCGAGCGACGGAGACAAAACTGTTGCGTCGCCCGTCTGCGCCCTCCCTAACACGTTCACTGTCTAATTCTAATGCTTTCACATATGGGCTTCAGCAAGTTTTATCACAGATCGTAAAGTTTTCAGATCGGGATACTGAACGTGTTAAAAAAATGGCATCTCTACTAGGAGTATGCCTGATTTAGACGGCGTGCGGACTCGCATGCGATTTTAGTTACATTGCGGGCTGTTAAGGTTACATACAATTTTGCACAGCCATCAAATACCGCAATGTAATAATAAAACTTATATGCGAGTTTTCGTACCATCTATGGTCTCTTGTTATCAATCGAAAGACTGAGGGCCAGTTGCATCAACCAAATTTGACAGACATCATACGGTACTAGACGGTTTGATGCAACTGGCCCTAAATTGGGATCAAGAAAAAAACGAAACATTGTTTTTAGTTTTTATTCCATTGAAGTACACCACAAAAATCACTTTAGCACCAAACATTACATACAAATGTACAAAATTGTGCCTGTCCATTGATCACATCCATAAATTAGGTAAATAGATGTTAAATTACAAAACTACTTTCAAAATAAATAAAATAATCTCATTATTCAAATTTACAAAAAAAAAACTACTTGCAAAAATAAATAGGTATGACCATATGAAAATGTTATTGCTCCATAATAAAATTAACAGGTATAAAAAATAAAATAGAGGGCAGTTATTTGATTGAACGGCAATAAATACAAAAGCTATCGTAATAAAAATAAAACAAAAATTCAATTTGTGTAATACCAGAGACAAAAATAAAAATTGAGACATATCTAAAGTCTGATCAGAAATCTGAGATTACGCGCCATGTTGCGGAATTTCATAAGAATTATTTTCTTCATACTAAACTGAACTGTCACCCCATACATCAGAAATGACAGAAATATCAGAATGACAGCGCCCTCCTGACAATAATCATTTATTTCTGGTCAGGCTTTACGATTAGATTTTTTTTAACAGTGGGTAATTGTCATCACTCACACAATTATTTTTAAGCAAAGACATATATATAACTCCGTATAGACAGATAAAGTATAAGAAAAAAACGTACAGGTACCATACAGAAAAAGGTACGGTGGCCTAGATGGCCTTTGGGGGACGCTCGTCGCTCAGCTAGATGGCGCTAATATTAATATTTGACATTTTAACACATATCAAGCTAAAAATATGGGCCAAATTGTCAAAACTGAGGTTCGAAAGTTTTAAGCCTGTGTCAAGAGATGGTAGTCTATGCACTGTGATTACACATTTTACTTCGTAACTCTCTATAATACTCGATCCTCTTTGTTTTTAAGTTACAATATAACTTTTATTATGTACCTGTCTCTGGTTTACATTTACAAAAATAACGCTTTCAATAAATACATTAATGCAAAAGTTTGTGCAATGCGACTTCAGCTAGCGTAACGTCAACACAAGTTATAATTTTCATTATCCCACAACAGTATAAGGCCCTTCTGGCTTGTCAGTACAATGTCAATACAATTAGTTACATAGGCACCTTCACTATACATTATTTAATTTTATGCTAGGCCCAAAGACCTGTGGCCTATTTCACAATAATGAGAATTGTCGTCCGACAGTGATATTTCGCCGTTCATTGCCTGTTCAACAAGGAACATATTGACGCAGAGTAACAATGTCAATATGAACCGAGAAATAGGCTACTTGACCCTTTTTCAAAGTCTATCTTATACTATTAATTATTTATTTATTTATTTATTTATTTATTTAAACTTTATTGCACAAATTATCAATAAAAAGTACAAATGGCGGACTTAACGCCTTAAGGCATTCTCTACCAGTCAACCATTGGGCAAAACAGAGATAGTTAGTTAATTACTGTCCAATTAACCGAAAAAAAAACTACTATATTTTATTACGACTTGAAAACCGCAAAAAAAACATTTATAAAGTACACTTTCACTTAATCAGGCAAAAACAACATTAGCCATGTTAATCTATAGGTTGTCTGTGCGTGACGTAAATCGAATTGAACACAAACTTTTCTGACATTTAAGTATGAGGCATATAGTTGAAATTAGTTCATCATGTCAGTGATTGACTCGACATGAAGTTAAGTTAGGTTCTATGACGTCACTACATGTCTGACAGCGTTTTCGGTGGCCAAAGTTAAAAAAAATATTACACATATTTTTAATCGAAAATACGTAGCCACCATACACGTTTTAATACCCAAAATCTTACATTGGTTTCTTATGTCAAATACTACAGGAAACAATCATTTCTTGTGCCAAATTCGATAAGAGTCTAGTAGCAGGCACAGTGATCCGAGGCCTTTTTATTTATTGGCCAGTGTGTTTATTGGTGTACTAATCTTCTGTTCGACGGAGCCGTGAAGCGGTAACTTCGTTTAGCGGAACGACCTGAAATTTAGCGCTTTCCGGCCGGCGGACAGGACAGAAAAATAAATTACATAAGTAGGTACCTACTTGCCTCGTTGTTTTGTCTACTTTGATACTGAATGGACTAATATTGCACTGCCAAGTCAAGGGCCTAAGAATTGGTTGTGTCTACATTTATTTACCTACTTAATCCTATACTTAGCTTATTGTGATACGATTTCATTTCATTGTAACTACATTTCATTGTAATACAATATAAAAGTGGCCATTTGGATGTTAGGCGTGATTTTCTAGTGAGTATAAATACAGTTATTATGTATGTTTCTCATCGTGTCATTAGTAATTAGATGTCAAGAGGATAGAGTTAAACCAAGCTAAGTTAGCAGCGATATTAATAGCGTTGTTAGTAAACGCCATAATTTCGTAGAAGTCATATCGCTCCCAACATAGTATGGTCTGATAAGGTACACATAAAATATTTAGGTAACGCCTTTTACTGATAGCAACGTCCCTACGGACTGCCATTTAGCGTGAAAATTTGACATTTTATTGCAAGTATAAAAATTCTACGGTCATTTCAAAACCACTTATCATCCCTTCCTTTCTCTCTTATCTATAACAATGCACTTAGAAAGAGATGCATGATTCTATCAGCTACCATACCTAACGCAAACGATGAGCCACAAATAACATGTTCTATTCACTCAACTACATTCACCGTAATAACAAAACAATATAACTTAATAAAGATTATTTACAATAATAATGAAAAGCTTATTTTAGGAGAAAATTATTATGATATGATAGAAAGAATATTCTTCTACAGTAACTTTTGTTAAAGTAAAAACGCTAACCACGAAGAGTTTCGTACATTGACTTGCCGTTTCCTATCTCTGTCGCACTCGCGTTATTTTACATGCGGCTGTCCCGCCCATAAAACAGCGGCCAATGCCACTGCGAGGGGGTATAAGTACGAAATGATTTGTGCTTAGCGTCTGTACTTTAGTCAAGCCAAATTAACTCTGCACAGACTGGTCATAATAAAGTACAAATATATTATTAACTGAAACTTGTCGTTTATAGTGACATTGTCACATGTTCTCTTTGTAAAGTATGCAGAGTTAATTTTGTTGCTAGGCATTTTTAAATACCCAATACATAACATAAAAGTATCTAAGTAACTTTTTGTGAACATTTATAGTTTATTTTGTCAAACTTATCAATCAATAATAATATTATATTTATGATCATATTATCTTAAATAAAATAGGTGCCAATAGTAAAGTCTAATTGTGATTTTCGCTACCATATTTGGCATTTTGTTAAGGACTATCTACTTATAAACATTTTCGCCACCAGGAACTTTATAAGAGAGTTACATTTCGGATCTATTTACTCGGTGCGAGAACTCGCATGCGAGTTTTATTTACAAATATAGGAAGGGTATCGACATGCCGGGCGATTTGTATTAAGGGCATTTTCAGAATTTGTGACCGCCCAATTAGCTATACAGTTGTTAACAAAAATTAACTCGCTGTCAGTTTTGTGACGACAATTAAGCATACAATCTGTCTAAATATGTACTTTTTTCACATTTCGAATGTAGATTATCGCTTAAAGTTTATGTTATTAACACAACAACAAAATTTTTGTATAGAAATTTGATGCTTATTTATCGTCACAAAACTGACAGTGAGTTAATTCTTGTTAACAACTTTCGCTAATTGGGGTGTCCCAAATTCTGAAAATGCCCTTAAACACGCAAGTTCTTAAACACACACACTAGTAGATGGACGCTCCTATTGGGCTATTGCGCAATACACGCGTATCATTTCCATGTATATTTGTATTTGTATATGTATGCACTCGTACATGCGAACGACCAGTGAGTCGTGTCATCACGCACGCACACAATGCCATCTGTACAGTCAACCAATTGGAACCCTAGGCCACTCTACAACCATGTCAAAACGACAAGCAGTAAGAGATTTCTTAAAATCGGATTTATAACGTCACTATGACATAGTTCTACAGTGGCCTAGGGTTCCGATTGGTTGACTGTATATGCTGAATGAGCTGACATTTGCGAGTTCGCGTGCCGTAAATCTGTGAACACCCCGTCTATCTTGTGTGTCGCATAGCATCATTGTGAACCTTTATTGAATGCAAGAAGGTTGAAAGTTGGCCGTCTTTGGCAGGAGGTTTTAAGGAGATTTTTGATGGTCTTATATATTATCGGTATATTTTCCCTTAAAAATTCTTGACGGAGAAAATGTCAATAACAAAAACCTGGCAACAATACATTAGATGGGCATTTACAGAAATTGAGACCAAAAATTTGCGAAAGTTAACTCGCTGTCAGTTTTGTGCAACGGCGAATTAACTTTTTGTTAACAACCAAGCGCGGATCCAGCTTCGTGCCCAGGGGGGTCACGTGGTAAAGGCCCGGGCCCCAGGGGGGTCACGTGGTCTATTTGTATGGCCAACTTAGGCTCCAGGGGGGTCATGACCCCCATGACCCCCCCTGGATCCGCGCATGTTAACAACTGACGCTAAGTTTGATTCCCCATTTCTAAAAATGCCCAGATACAAGAATTAGTCTAGGTATACTTCCTTTTTCAGGAATAAAAAGAAAGTTTTTGCCTTGCCTTACTACTTAATGCTAACAATAAAATGGTCGTTAGCATATATTTCGAGAAATATCTTATAAAATTTGTGATAAAATAAAGCATTGAAAACACCAACACATTTATGCCAAGGAAAAATATAAATTACGAGTTTTCGATAATTTATGAGATTTCATTCGGAAAACTTAAATTAATCCATTTCATGAATACAATATCATTTTCCACAAATCCCCAAAATAACTAAAGCCTTAATGGTTTTTAAAATTATTAATAACAAATTATTTAATTCAGGTAACACCCAAACGCTTGTTTATATAAATAGCTAGTCTAGTTTTGTACATGGTATAAATTATTAACATAAAGAGGTACGATAATTTATGTTATTATGAGAACACACGAAACTGTAAACCAACTAACTTTTATCACCGCATATCCCCCACATAGTCCGCTATCACTCAGCTATGATCCAAATAAAATCATATTTTGAGTAGGTACATCCTTTGTATCTTTGTAGGAAAGGCTGGTTCATGTCCATGTCACGCGGACCGACCGCGTGGAGCGATCCGCTCCGGACAGTAATAGTACGGCTAATATCTATGCAAATGTCAATTTATAGAATCACAGAGAACCTCCTATAGAGTGGCAGTCTTGTATATTTGGTTCGCGATACGAGTCACCACTGTTTGGGGTGCGAGGAGCGGGCGGGGAATGTGTTAAGCGCGCTGTGATTGGCCGTTTCAAGGACGGCGGGCAGTCGCGCCAGATGAAAAGGGACAGAAGTATGACTGTCCCTCTACTGACGCGTAAGTGGCCAATGTAAGTTGACCTATGCCGGCTCTGAATAAATTATAAATATGACTTATTTGTGGAATGTAATGCCGTCTGTTTTTAAATTTGAGCTTCTTGTTACCTTTCCACACCATTTCACACTACAGGTGGACATCTTTAAGGCATCAAAATACCCTTTTCCAATTTTTTTGTGCGAAAAACACGCGCTGCTTTCGGGTCTGTTACTTGGTCGATACTGATCGGGCACGGCGAGCGCCCGCGCTTATATCAGTGCAAATACTAGGAAGGCTGGCCACCGCGAGTCGTCTTGTAATAGATGTCTATAGGGGTTGGTCTGTGTATAGAATAGACAAAATGGCGCCTTCAGTAAGAACGCGTTCAACTTACAGTAGGGCCGTACCGTACGGCTGCGTTCGTGTCTCTCGTCGGAAAGTCAGCGCTGACCTCCGGGTCGGCATTATGCTGAGACGGGACCATTTCGTGATAAACTTACCCATCCCTTGTACATTTGTAGTTTTTAGTCATACTTTATGCATAATGTGTAGTTTTTAAGTTTATTACGAATAAATATTTTGATTATGATTATGCAGCGTCGAATCAGGGCACTAGTATGAGCTTTAATTGTTTGACATGGAGACCGCACGCCCCGCCCCGCTTCACGCCCAATACGAGGGTGCACTCAGGCCATACACTAACGGCTCAGCCACGACATTGGTCTAAGCGCGACAGCGGTGAGCGATTGGACTTTTCATTCGCACGTACGCCTGCCGCTCACCGCTGTCGCGCTCAAACCAATGTCGTGGCTGAGCCGTAAAGCGCACGGGTCCGCGCGGACGACAACATCAACTTCATATAAATTGGCTGTTCGGATCGCTTCGCGCGGTTGGCCCGCGTGACACTAAAACCAGCCTAAATATTATGGTTCTTTTGTGTGTGGTACCTAGTATCTACAGATTGTTCTGTTCGAATTTGTCAGGTTTTGATACCTATATGGATCATAATTGTGTGATAGGGCTTTTACTCGTATTACTACATATCCAAAGAGTAATGCGTACTTTAGGTCCAAAAATATGAACACATTTGACGTCGATTGTTCCACAGTGTGAACTGTAAATTGACACCGATTCTTACACCATCTAATGAGTAGGTACATTGGCAATTTGAATATACATCTTGGCTTATAGCATATAACCTACACGTAGGTACATTTGTAACATAGACATTTAATCGCCTGTTCAACATAAGTTTGTCTCTAGGATAAAGTTTCAATGCCAAGACAAACCTAGTTAAATGTTATGTACCATTTGTTAAGCGACATTAGCGTATGAACGTTTTTAAACACCAATACAAAGATCTAATTTATCAACGATTATTTACCTACCTATTTGATTATGTAACTATATTGCTAAGGTTATCTACTTATCCTAAGGTTATTATGTACAAAACGCGGCCTCGCTAAACTAACCTGTGATTTCATTATAACGTGTCTCCATCTTCTATGTTAAAACAAAACAGATTAAAACGGTCGTGTCTTTAAAAGTCAGTTAACATGAATTCATAAGCCATCAAGGGCGTCGAAATGGTAATCTATTTGTGGCATCGTCGAGTCGATATACAAAACGGAATAATCGAATCATTCGCTAAGATATCGCAACAGTCACACGTCTGTACTAGCTAGAGGCAAGCGTGAGGGTTCTGGGTACACCAGCGCGGCCACAGCGGCGCCGCGTTGACGCCCCGGGCTACCATGCGCGAGCGCTGCGTGTCCAGCCGCAGGTAGACGTCGGCCTCCGCGCCCGCGCCGCGGTCCGACCACAGGCGCTCGGCCAGCGCCGCGGTGCGCGGCCACACGCGCGCGTCCAGCCCGCCCGGGCCCAGCTGCTCGGTCCACTGGCACGCGGCGCCGCCGTCGATGCGCCACGGCAGCACCGGCTCGCCCGCGCTCGACACGCCGCCCTCCTCCGTCCACGGCCGGTGCTCGTACACCTGCTGCCACGAGCGGTACGGCCCGCAGTGCCCGTCCGAGCTGTCCCGCCACGACCCGAACCCGCAGTCCAGGTACCACGCGTCCACGTGCGATATGATCGAGCGGAAACCCGCGTCTAACACCGCCCGCGACTCGGGCCATCGCGACGCCCCCCACACTTGCACGCCGATACGCTTCGAGTCTAACCGCTCTAAATAAGGCGAGCGCGTTAGCCGAGAAGACCATAGCAAGGTTAATTCTGGTGCTTTGCCTCCGTTGGCTCTCTCCAGCGCCTTGAAAGCGCGCCGGGTGAACTCCAGCCATAATTCCATCGGATCTGAGTCGTTGAAGTGTTGCGACCAGCATCGTTCCGAAACCTCGTCGCCGCCGAGGTGGAAGATATCGTCCACTCCGGTCAATGTAATAATTTCGGCATAGATTTTTTCGAGTAAATTATAAACGTGCGGATTTTTAGGGTTAAGTTGACCGCACGGTGGTTCACCGCAGTAAACGCTCCACGGTTCGGCCTCGACACAGTATGCCAGCTGGCCGAGCCCGGCGCTGGTGCCCCAACTCCAAGCTCGCCCCACATGAGCCGGGGTGTCTACTTCTAACAGAACTCTTATCCCGCGTAGGCGCGCCCGGCGTACTACCGCTCGTATTTCATCAGTGGTATACACGGCTCCCGCGCCGTATGCGCCGTGCGCTGCCAGTTGAGGTGCGCTTTGAAGTTGCAGCGGGAACGCTTGCGAATCGCTGGCATGCCAATGGAAAGTGTTTAGCTTATTCTCGCCCATAGCGTCTATTGTGCGTAACAGCTCGCTTACAGGGAAGAAGTTTCGAGCGGTGTCTAACAAAAATCCTCTAAATTTAAATCTCGGTGCGTCTTCTACTGTCGCTGCAGTCAGTATTAGTAAGGAACCGGTATAAGGATCTGCCCAGACCAGTTGTGAAAGCGTTTCGAAGCCGTGTCGTGCTCCGCAGAAAGACTGCGCTGTGATATTAGCTATCAGCTCTTGTCTATCTAAGCCTAAAGAAAGCTTGTAGCTTTCATCAGTGTCTAATCGAAGACGGGGGTCGCCTGAGCCGTTGACAAAGACTCTCACGCGCATGACTCGCGCCGCGCCCGCGTCGTCTCGCCGCGAGCTACTGACGCTTCGCTCAAGATTTCTCATTTCCTCCTTCGTTAAGGCGAACGCTTGGTTTAGATGTTCGGTGACGTCAGGAGACGGGGATGCGACTACATGAAGTCCGATGAACTCTGCTCGGAGGGGAACGGCGCCCGTGGCGAGGCTGACGGGCCCGGTGGGCTGTGGCCACAGTTGCGTCGACGCGCAGAGCATGTTGCAAGTCACTAGCGACTGTAGCGTGGATGTTTCTGATGCCAGCATACGCTCGCACCGGTCGTTTCTGCAGATCCAACTCCATTGTGGTTCGCCGCCTCTGAAAATGCAAAAAACAAGAGTCATTAAGAGAGCTTAATGGAAAAATTGATGCAAAAAGAAAGATATAGGTTCATCTTGAGTTCATCCTTCTTTTTGCATTGGGGGTAAAAAAGTTTTAGCAATAGAATATTTTCAATTTATTTGGGCTTCTATTGTTTCATCGCGGCAATCGTCAGGAAGCGGATGGTGCCAATTGTGTATTTCTTATCGTCAACACACATGGTGTTAATGTCCTTGAAAAACTTGACTGTAGGTACAGCAACCGGCATAAAGAAGTGATGATTTCTGTACCTTGTCGCTTTTAATAGTTTGACAATTTCGTATGACATTTCAAACAAGACGTTAATATGACAAGGTACAGAAATCATCACTTAATTATGCCGGTGACTGTACGCAGTGTAATTATAATCTTATATAAGTACCTGTATCCTGAGCCTCTACTACTGCGTCCTGATAGACTTCGAACCGTGAACTATCGCGAGGTAAATCAGTCTTGCTCTAACATCATTGAGTATTCGAGCCATCGGATCTCAAAATGTGCACATCACCTATAATTTTACATATTTGGCTGCGGCCACCTGTTGAAATAGTTTTAAAGCCAATACTAACGTGTAGATGGCATGCAGCGGCCTGCGCGCGCTCTCGTCGCTCTGCTGCCGCCAGTACAGCAGCGCGGCGGCGGTGCAGGCGGCGGCCGCGAGCAGTAGCAGCAGTAGACAGCACTACCTACTCTACGCTCTTAGTGGCATATATGCCCTTGGGGCATACATTATAGAGTGACGGCGACATCACTAGGCCAGTGCTGGCGTATATATTACTTATATATTGCTGGTATATATTACTTAGAACGTGCGTTCTAAGTAATATATGCGCTTCGCGTAAATATTAAAGAGCGACAGAGATAGTTCTACAGACAATAAATGAATTATGAATTATAAGTGGAAAACGAGTCTTATATGCCCTTCGGGCATATATTTAAGAATGTCCTAATTGTATTAACTATAATTGTCTTTGGCTGCGGCCTGTTGAAATACAAATCTAGGTCCAGAAACAGTGCTGGTGGGATGAGCGAGATGAGCGTGTCTCTTTGAAAATGTGGACAAATCACCTGTAATTTGGTTTGGCTGCGGCCCGTTGAAATACAAGCTGTAGTAGTAAAGCGGATACTAACGTGTACACGGCGTGCAGCGGCCTGCGCGCGCTCTCGTCGCTCTGCTGCCGCCAGTACAGCAGCGCGGCGGCGGTGCAGGCGGCGGCCGCGAGCAGGAGCAGCGCGCGCCGCAGCCGCCCCACGCCCGCGAAGTGCCGCCCGACGCCGAGCAGGCTCATCGTGTCCCAGGACATCTTTACTGCGTCTGGAAAGAGATAATAGTAGGTTGTACAACAAGGGCATAAAGTGACCCATTGTTATCCGAGGCAATTTTTTGGTCTGATCGAAGCGAACACCAAAATAGTAGACGAGGGTAAAAATTGACATTTATAGTTTATACCCCTGTTGTACACTCTGCTTTTCACTTCGATTGCGACCTTAGTCTTAGAAGACGAGAGAATTTTACTTTATGTTTTAGAGCATAAAATGCTATTTTATGTCGTCTACGCACGACATCTGTCATAACCTTTGAGTGTGCCTCCTCATTCAAGTTATGAATTAGACCGTTTCTGTACATTTATTGTAAACTATGTGCATATTTAATTCCATTCATGAATAACATTCATCCCAACCCCGGTCGATCAACTAAATCCAAGCCTAAATGGAATGTCAACTGCGAAATTGGCATCGTTACTCACTCACGCTCTATTTGCTCTAACCGAAACAAAAGCGTTACACTACTGTCCGATCGGAAACAATATAGATGGATCAGGCGGAATCTAATTTCCAATTACTATTTTGATTAAACATAGGACATACTCATACATACATATCAATACAGTCATACGAAAAGATAGGCCAACAACTATGGGTCGGTTGCACGTTGCACCAAACCGTCTGTAAGGGCCTTATCACACTCGCGATTTGCGAGCGAGTTGAAAGCGAAGCGAACGCGCAGCGAGTTCGCCGCGAGTGCGTCACGATATCTATTGCGACAGTGTTTGAATCTTCCGACGGTACCTCTGTACACATTCGTAGATAATAAACTACAGCAATATCGACTTGAAATAATTCCCGAATTTCTGCTGCATGACGTTGATGTGTCTGCTAACTGTGGTTGACGCAACTGGCCCTTAAGGCCACACGAGAGACACAACTACTTAGTTCTAAGTTGGGACAGAGCATATGGGCCAAATTGTCAAAACTGAGGTTCAAATGTTTTATTTAAGCTTGTGTCGAGAGATTGCTGTCTATGCACTGTGATTACACATCTTACTTTGACAGTAACTCTCTATAATACTCGATCCTTTTTCGGTATTCTCACTAAAAGCCGACATTTAATCCAAACAGTCTGATCTTTTCATTCCGTAAGTACCTTACCTTTAACAATAAACAAACACACAAAATATGCAGATACATGAACAATTTTATACGCCTATTCTTAACCCGTCAGTCACACATGACTAGTATAGACCAAATCCATATAGTCTAGTTCAAAAATAACATGTAGGTAGACTAACAAAGATAGAACACCCCAGGAAAAGGTTAAACAACTGTCTATCCAAGTCTTGGCATGTTCATTCAGTTTTTAATTTCAGTTTATTTTTGGCCCACAAATGAAGGTCGGAGCTAACGAGTCCCTAAAACTGATGAATACAGTGATATGTGTATCAATACTAGGGACATCAAAGAGTTTATAAACCTAATTTAGTAGCCTTTATTTCATTACATTATACCATTCGACTAAAGGAAACTTTATAAACATAATAGTATTTTATGCAACAGGCGTTTAAAGGAGGTCAAAAAAGACGAGTGGCGTGGGTAACAATTTGAGGCGAATCCGAAAATTGTTATTGAGACGCCACGAGTATTTTTTGACTCAGTTAAACACCGTTGCATACAATACTTTTCCTACGACCATGCACTTAGTTTTTAATAGTTTTCTTGAATAACTTTCGTGAAATTCACACTGCTTCCTGTATTTTGACGCAAAGGTTTGCACTGTCAGTTCGGCTGCCCAGCCTTTCCGCGCACTCGCGCAGTGTCGTTATAAGGCGTTGCCATGGTTACAGAGCCAAACAATGCGTTTTCAGTTTTTTCGATACTGCGCGCATGCGCGGAAAGCCGGCGGACGCTGGCTTTGGGGAATAGACCTTTATGTAGGGTTTTAAAGATCTATGCACGACCCTGTAAATGACGAATAACAGTTCGGGAATAGAAAAACAAAATAACGACATTGTTCAGGTACACCACAATTACATACCTACACACACACACACACACACACACCGCCAAAAGACATGCGTTAAAATAAGTGCACGCTGCACGCTCATTTAGATGATCGTTTTAAAAGTGCACTGCTACGAGTACGTTGAAGCAAAAAGTATGCCTAACCTACATATTATCTGGTACGTTTTTAAAAACATGTCTAACGCTTAGAAAATACATAGTACAGTTAGCATCAGTGGAAACAACGCAAATCAAAAGTGGACAGTGTTATGGATAGCGAGCTAAGCGACAGAAAAAAATATAAATGCAGGTCGAATATAAATATGATAATCTATGCTTTTGACAATTTTTTTGTGAAAAATCATGTTACACTTATTTTCAGGGGTAGAATCAAGCGACACTTAGTGTCCTGGTAGGCAAGCACGATCGCGTGATAAACGATATAACGTCAGGCCGTCTTTTTCGCACTATTTGTAAGTGCGATAGGGACGCACCGATGCGATAAAGTTTATCACATGAGTGTGCTACGGTCGCTGGACTACTTTCTATTTAGAGATAAATCTCTAAAGTAAAATTCATAATCCTACGGACTAAATTGACAAATGACTGACAGGTAAAATGATACCAGGAACAGCAAAATTAAAATAGGGAAGGGTATATGTCGATAACAATATATCGACAAGTTGTAAAGTACATACAACAGACAAGTTTAAATCAAGAATAAGTATATTAGTTTCAAATAAGAGGTACACATTTTGGTTTGTTCTATGTATCTTCGAGGTAGTGGATGGATGCCACGCATTTTTACCCACTAGTTTTAAAACATAAAAAGGTTTCCGAGCCTGTAGGTAAAAAATAAAATACCATGTCCGACGATAATCAACTATCTGTCACGCTATGGCAAGTATGTCATAAATATCTATATAATTTTAGAATAATATTATTGCTGCTTCGAAATAAAAAAAAATATCTCTAATTAGTGGTCTACAGACCTTTTGATCTGTCAAAATCACAGAAAAAGTTGGTATATTGATTAGCCGATTAAATTGCCAATTTCATTGTCCCGTCTAGGTGCACCTTAAATCTACGATGTAATCATAATTTTAATATCGATAAGAACGACACTGGCCAAACTGTGGCAACATTCGTTCACACTTACTTGTCAATTTGGTCCGTAGGTTTATGGATTTTACTTTACAAGTCTACAGTTCACGTTCAAAAGTAGGTACCCATTTCAGTCTTATTCTTCTACATTTAGAAAATGGCGACTTCTGCACCTAAATTTAAACGAGTAGGTTATTTGAGTTATTTCACAAGAGCTGGCACGAATAGAACGAATGAATGAATGAAAATATCTATGTTGACAGTTCTTGATTGTATACAGGTCTGGTGTCACTCACCCCTAAGTTTCGTTCATTCCATTCGTGTCAGATTTTGTGAAACGATGTACAGTCGACTACAAAGAGATGTATTTTCACCTTATTACAATGCAATAAGGTGAAAAAATGTATACATCTCTTTGTAGTCGACTGTATAATTGACTTTTATATCTACTTGTTTACTCATACATACAAAATAAGTATATATAGTCGGTCAAATAAGTTTGTCACTATAAAAAGGCGCCAAATTCATATTTACTACGGACGACAAACATTTAACCTACGAGTCTTATTTTTGCCGCTTTTTTCTAGCGACTGAAATAGCTTGATATTGTATAATTTATTGAGAACAGTTACATCTTACGTCATTTTTAAGGTGTAATAAAATCCCTTTTTACCTATCCCACGTAATATCAGTATGTTTTTACTCTATACCGGGCATCGGCAATCTATTTGTAAAGTGAGACGAGCTAAAAGCTAGCTTTTAGGTCACTTCGTCTTCGCTTTATTACTGTGCCACTGAAAGCGTTTGGGAGAACCTTTTAATTTTATTTCCGAACTTTGGAATTGATTGCTATGCTCGTTAAGTAATTTGTTTGTTTTTCGAGTCTGCTGCATGCATCTTCATTTCCGTATAAAATGTTTTGAGTTCCAAATGCCATTGTATGTATGAATGTTCATTGTACACGGTTAGAAATAATGATACTTTCATAATCACGCCGAGTTTTGTAAGTCAAAGAGGCTATTAGTTTGACAACCCTACATCTACACCTTTGAAATAATTGCAATGTAACCACACTAAGCAACTGTACCGAAAAATATACTTTGCTTAAATAAACCTTTATTCATAAGTGAATTATTTGATAGGTTGATAAAAAAAAAAATGCTGTTCAGATATTTTCCGACCTGCTTAACATATAAACCGAGAGCCTTAACGAGCTGGTGTGGTAAACATATCCTCTATTCACTTATTTTGCTGCTTCTAAAATAGGAAAGCGAACGCATACTAAACTGCGAACAAAACTACAGTGTGTTGGTAAAATACAAGAACGAGGCTGAATTTTTTATCAAGCCGGAGGCTAAAAACCATTTAACCATATTTTGATAAAATAGTAGATTTCGATACAAGTGCGAAAAAGAGGAAGTTCGAAACGAGTGGCGATAAATTAAAACACGACCGAAGGGAGTGTTTTAAATCGACACGAGTTACGAATTTCCTTTTCGCACGTGTATCGAACGACGTTTTTCAGTACAGATGGACCTCCGAAGTTTCGACCTGACATATAATGAACCACTTCTCGCACTAGTGCGTAAAAGAAACATCATTTGTACTGAAACAATATTTTTGTATTCTTTTGATACCATTTTCAGTCAAGTAATTAGGCATCTCATGCACGCTTACTAATAATAGCGATCAAAAAGCATTGTGAGATTAATCCTGGGGGGCTACCACGAAACTAATGAAGTGTTTGCCTTTCTGTAGCATTTATAACGAACTTACAGATGTCGGGCATAATTGTTTTCCATCGTATTTTCTCGGAAAAGTTCGTTTTTGTCGTGCTAGCTCGGTCAACGTTAGTATTACTTGTACTGAGACTGACTGAAATAGCATGACACATTCGAGAGTTTCCGTGAAAATACGAAGGGAAAACATTTTGCACTACATATATAAGTGCTACTTAGATACAAAACTTTGTTCATGGTTCGGTCTCTGATGGAAAGAGATCCCGTGTGAGTTAAGAACTTGCTCACACAATATCCTATCAGAATAGGATGACTGACTGAGACTCTTATAAAGTCGCAAAAGCATATTCGGCCGGTCCCAAAATGAGGTAGATATAGCTTTCATTAAGACCGGCAATTTATTCAGACGTCGTGCTTATGAAAAATTATCGCGTACTTATTACATGTTGTGCTAAGAGTGACGGAGAGATCCTGCTAAATCATGATGAGAAATAAGCGAGGGGCTTATTAGGGCGTTCTAATGGCGACAAGACAGAAATGAGACAGGAATCTGATAATACAACCCCGGAATATTAAAAATGCTACACAGCTGTAGTCAAGTGGATAGTTTTGAAGCAATTGTGGGAAGGAACTAAGACTAGTTTTATGGAAGCTCATAGAAAAAAATACTGTCCATTCAGCAATGCAAGTTATAAAATACCTTAGTGAATAATTGGAAATACATGGTTCAAAAGCAGAAAGAAAGAATTTATTTCACATTGAAGAACTCCTGAGATATAACGACTTCTTTCAATCAATACAGACAGCTAACAAGCAACATAAACTCTAACATGCATAATGCAATTCTTAACTTCTATTAAATCTTGGCAAGCATTAATACGGATCCATATTCAGTAGCGAGACGTTCTTTGCAATTGGTTTAAGTGGGTTCGCGACTGCGAACTTGCATATTTGATCGTCGACCCTCCAGTGCACTCGATTTTAAAACTGTTATAAACGAACCAAAAGATACTTTGCTCCATCAAGAATAGGTTGGCGCGAACGCAGGAGTAACTTGGCTAAGGGCCGGCGCGATCAGAATAATGGGAATATAATATGACTATTATGCGGTTGAAAAGGATAATTTTCCGTACGTAGTGCTATTGAATTTGATTACTGGAGAGTTCTGACTGCAGACGCTTGCCCGACAGTTTTACAGCTCACTGGTTAGGAACCTAGACGAAAATACAATGTAAAATTTGTCTGTGTAGTTTACGAGTCTAATGTAGCGGCAACGCGGTAAGGGATAAAATGTAACTGCTTGTCTAAGCATAAGGTACAGCGGGGCAAATCTTGACTGGGGGGCAAATATAACTAGTCCATTTTTTCCATGTTTTACAATGTTTGCATTATTAAATAGAGTGCCCACCGGTTATATATGGTAGGCGAGTTCAGTGGATACATGTAGAACTCAACATCATAGTGTAATAATTAATAATCATAATGTAATAATGGAAAAAAATGAATTAGTTACAATTGCCCCCAGTCGAGATTTGCCCCGCTGTACCTTACCAAAAATGAATTGTTATTATAAAGTTTGTGGCCTGAAAGATCGATCGTCTGGTGAATGGATAATCTTTACTTCACTGTACATATGGCTGAGGTACAGCGTAACTTAATGTTCGCTCCTTGCAACTCTCAAACCTCTTTTAGGCCCGTACAAAGGCAAAAATATTGAAACCAGGTATAACAAAGAAGTCTATACCTTATTCTCGAATACCTGGCTGAGCTGAAAGTTAGCAGGGCCCTATAAAGTATGCACAGCTGGCAAGTACCCAGCCAGTGACGCGACGCTGCAATATTTATGCGGCATCGTATACGAACATGGGCTATTCTAGGAGTTAGTTAATCTAATAACTAAATTAATTAAAAATGGCTGTATTATTGGGTTTTGCCCTGCTGCTACTTTCTTGCTGCTTAGGTCGGTTTCCAAAATTAACCGTTTGTCCATTATTAATTGCAAAAATGGGAATTGAACCGGATATGCTTAAAAAGTTTTTAAAAGTTTGGCGAAGAGAGCCGTTAGTATAATTTAAATTAGAACTCGCTCTCACTTTAGCAAGTTAGCAACCAGTCAAAAAAATAAAACAAAAAAAAAATTTAATGGTACATAACTCATTATCATTCATTTGTTCATCATTCTTATCATTACATTATTTCACATTTATTTCATTATTACCCACAGATTTTATATGCGCATATGAAAAAAACACTGATTAATTGAATTCAGCCGCCGGTATCATTCGCGGGGACAGGAATCAGAAGTTACAGGCTTAAAAAAAAAGCAAACAGTCTTTAATTTTCAATGTAATATTTTATATTATCGTAAATGTTCCAAGTTACCAATTTTTCTAGTGTGAATGTGAACGTGCCTAGAGAAATATTTTCATATTTCAATGACCATATCAACATGTTGTTTCCCGCCAATGTTTGTCCAACATTAAGTACGGAAGACAATCGACTGTCAGAATGGCCCTTGTGGTAAAAATGTCGGTTCTGTGGGTAAGCTACGCGTGACATAATCGATAGACTATCATTTATTTTCAGTTTAAGACGTCGCTTAGCAGTTTAATTTGTTAATTTGTGGTACTATTATAAGGTTGCTTGTGTATTATTAGATAATTAAAGTAAAGTATTAATAGTTTCAGGAAGAGTCCTTTTTAACGTGCGCTACAACGAAATTGAGACTGTAGAACTGATTTCTCGGTATAATGATAGATCGATGCTTTACGCACAGTTTATAATTTCGTCGAACTATAGGCAAGTTTCCCTACGACAATTTTCTTTACAATGCAACTGGTAAATATCAAACGAATACACAACGAGAAGACAACGAGTATTGTAAAATTCAAACTTTCGTGAAACGGTGTCGACCTAGATGAATACGAATTGAATTCTGCAGGTTCAGATGCAACAAGGCTATGTATTTATTAATATTTCAATAGCATTCTAAGTAGGACTGCGACAAGTCTATTGATACTTAAATTTGAGTTGTAAGTACCTAATGTTCATAGTGAATTTGTTACAAAACATACAGTGCGCTGTAAAATATGCAGTAGTAAGTAGGAAAGGATAGTACATATTACTTAAAATAAAAAAAACGAATAAAAATATTCAATAGAATAATTTGATCTGTTACCTAGTGAATCTACATAATGTTGTTATTTTCATTTTTAATTAAGTATTTTTACGTAACAACTGTGATAGTCATTATGAAGAACGTAGCGCCCTCTTTATTCAACTATAATAGGTAAAATCTGAGAACAAGATCTCAACTTTTAGTACTACGGGTCTCGAAAACGACTCCAGGTGACATTAAAAATGTATAACAAGTACCGAAGAAGTTCAGTTCATCTGGTTTTAAACTAAATTAGAAGACTGTTCAGTTTAATTAATACATTTTCAGTTCTAGATCTTGAATTAAGTATGACGGTCTCGAACATTGAAAAAAAAACTGAAACAGGTAAAATAAAGTAACCTATTAGAATTGAAAGTAGGTTAAGTTTTGATGTATGTATCCAAAATGGCAAAAAAGGCTTATTTTGATTTTAATAATTAGTCAGGACTTTGATCTGGATTCGTTTCATAAACACGTTACCCGTTACCCCCAAACATTGTATATTATGCATATTGATTCCCATAAAATTAAATGTTAAGCAAGAAAACAATTTATACCACAGTCTTACACGAAATTTGGCAAGAAATCTTTGATACAAATAAGTGAAATCTTTATCGGTCGCTGTAACTGCCAAAAACTACCATTTTACTGGTTAATCTGTTACACCGAAGTTATTTTCATTCAGTCATTCGTTCCATTCGCGCCAGCTCTTGTGAATTGACCTGCACGCCATTTATTTACTTCTATCTCGACTTCCCGCGTTTTTCCACGCAAATATAATGGAGTCACCGTGCTAAATATCTCTATCTATATTAAAATCAGATTTCTGTTTCGCCCCGGCGCCTTTATCTGAAACTCATCACATTTGCTGTAAGTAATCATACTTACACGGTGTTTACGAAGACAGATATAATAAAGAGGATTAAGATTTGCATTTGCAAATATGTGACGTTCTCATGTAAAAGGTACCGCGTAGTCGCTTACATTTAGTAGTATATTTATTTATGCTATTTACCTGTTAGAGAGTCCTTATGCTTAAGCGACATATGATCCCTTTTGCTTGAGAACGGCATATACATGTGAACACTACACATTGTACATGTACAACTTGATAGGATTTATATCATACCAGCTTTTGTCTGTGTCTTCGTCTGCGTGGAATTACTAATTTTGGTAGCTTATTTTTCATACAATTCATTCAATTCATTTTTATTGATTCACCGCGATTACTAATTTTGGTAGCTTATTTTTCATACAATTCATTCAATTCATTTTTATTGATTCACCGCGTGTAAACCTTTCAGACTTCCTTATTTGAGAGAGAATCTGGTATAACGCCTGATAAAAAAGTAAATGCAATCACTCAATTTGAGCAAAATGCTATATCAATTACCAGGCGATGTCACAATGGTCTTAATTGATGTTCAGCTTTTTAAACGAAATGTGGTGGTAAAAGCTATGTTACGTTCTTTCAGAGGACTCGAAACTATAAATATAATAATCTTTCAACAAAGTTGGTTAAGGGGTTTAAGTGTGAAGAGGTAGTAGAAAGGTAGACACGGGTAAGATGAATTTAAAGAGTTCATTATATATTAAAAAGGTTGATGAACGTACGGGCGTATATTATAAGAAAGAAGTTTTTACTTTTCTTTAGCACCTAACGCCAAAGTATTTCAAGTAAATTATTTCACGCAAGTTTTCGGCACCCGACAGTTTTGGTTTGTTATAAGTTTTCTTTGGCGTGAGTTAGTTTAAGTTGTTTGATTCCTTCATGTGTTGAACACGAGAAGTCGCTCTGAGATAAAAAAGTTTAAATATGGTACCCATCATAAGTTAAATATATCTTCTTCTTATCGTGTCGAGGTTCCTTTCTTATACAGTAGATGCCCAATAGGCAGCAGCATTAACAGCCCTGGCTGTAGCGTGTAGTTAAATATATAAGTTGATACCTACTCGTACCTTCATGAAGATCGCGCACTGTTTGATTATTCTACCATAGTAATTTTTTATTAAGCATATTTTTTTACGTTGGGGAAATGCTTTTTACGCATGTTATCCGGCCGTTAAAGGCCTATCTAATAAGGAGGCACACTCAAAGGCTATGAAAGATGGCGCCACCCTATTAGTCCATTGTACAGATAAAGAATTTCATACGTGAGAGCGAGAAGATGATATGTTTTTTCTCACATATGAATGACAGTGACATGCCTAGGCATTTGCACAGGCTCTGCCTGGCGGGATAAAATGTCAGTTTGCCTCCTCATTTGGTACCAGCGTTTAATACCACGGTCAAGGTTCTCATTTGAAACATATGTATTCTATAGAATTAGAACCTTACCCACATGTGTCACTTACTCAGATGTTTGTTATACAATATCAAAGAAGTACCTATACAAATGCTTGGAGACAGACATATTACTAAGGCTTCTGTCAATTTACGCAAAGCCGTATTATAATTAGTTAATTATCCTATGTCCTTGACCTTACTTTACTACAATTTACGAGTAGGTACATAGACCGTGTTTTTTTTGTTTTCCGTGAAATTCGACACGCAGTTAAGTTCATCGTCAGGTCATGTCATCCTCCTTGCGTTAAAACCGCATTTGCCACGGCTCATGGGAGCCTGGGGACCGCTTTGACCTAAGTTCATCATCAGGTACCACTCTGTATTGTTAAATTTGAAAAAAAAAACTTTTTTCGTTTCCATACATAATAAATGGATTAATTAGTGTGAGAGGACCTTAATCATCAATCATCATAACATTACGAAGTGGTAAGGGATGCCACACACGTGTTCAATAATTATATTTATTTTTTTGATAATTCGATAACCGTAAGAGTTAAGACGCTAGTTTCTTAGAGAAATTGATTGTATTTGAACTAAAGAATCTTTGTTTTTATCATGCAGAAACGTCTGCGAGCGATATTACATATTTTTAAATTAAGGCACGGAGGCCTGCATGGCGCAGTTGGGAGCGCGGCTGGCTGGCAAAGCCAGAGGTCGCAGGTTCGAGTCCTGCCGGAGGTGTGAATTTTTCCTTTAATTAAAAAAAAAATATCAAAAGAATCTTCCCTTAAAGTTAACGGAATTCAATAAAAACAGGGTGTATATTCAGGTATTAGAACTGTTTACCTAACGACTTTTTTCAATTGTTTAGTGTGCATCTTTTCCAGTATTAACAAGGCCACAGTAATTCAAATTCAGATATATTTACATGTGTCGCAACGTGGCAGGTACTGTCAGAAACGGTTTATTAGTTTACAGTGAGGCGTCCCCCAGGGTGCCGTCGTGGCACCGAATGTATACAGATTATACAGAATCAACGGGCTTTGCCTACGTCTGTATCGGGTTCAAAGGTCGTTGACCTGTAACGTCTTGTGGACCTTTTATATTCGCCAACGCGACACCCACCGCTTAATTAAAGGAGTATAAAAAATATCAGTCTCGATACTATGTATAATATAAATAGTCAAAACTTAATTTAGCCGTTCAAAATTATCGGCTAAAGGGGCCGATTTTTGAGTCTCACTGTCACTAAAATACCGGTTGAAAACGGTGAATTGCCTATTATTTTCAGTGACAATTTTCTGAATTCGAACGCGTGAGACTCAAAAATCGGTCCCAAAGTCACCGTCAATAGAATTTGTGAATTGTGAACAATGTAAACAAACCTTGTAGTCAAAATGTCTTTAATTTCCTTTCTAACTCATCAGATACTGGCTAAATCCATGTGTTATTTAATCAATTTAAATACCTCTATATAACATTATGATCCTTAACATTTAAAATAATAAAATTGTGCTAGAATATTGATATTTTGTACTTATAATGGTTTGTTTACATTGTTGACAATTTCTATTGACGCATGAGTACTCTTTGTATTTTCTAGGATTAGAAAGTGGATGCAAGAAGTCTTGTTAAAGATAAGTGTCCTAATACTCCTAATTACCAGCCACGCCAAGTGAGCTAAATGCACAAACGCTGACGATAATATCGTCATTGCTGTTAGCTATCTCTATCGCTCTTCCTTATTGGAGCCCGAGCGCCAAACTGGGTTTCGTTCGGCATATAGTGTCACCGATTGTCATTTTGGCTAGGCTGGCTGTTTCAATGTTTGCTTGTAACTCTCTCGTAGCCAAGAGTATAACTGTAGGAACGCTCCGTATCGTATCTTGTTACCTTTCTTTATCATTCTTCTGTATATTGGTGCGACAGTACGACGTATGGTTCGCGACAGAGCGACAACGATTATACGTTTGTCTATAGGCTTTGTTCCGCTATTGTATAGAACGATCATAGCCATTTACTAAGGCGTAAGTAATTTACTGGACATAGGCCCTTTAGATAAGGTAGTGCCCAGCAGTGGGCCACGTGGCCCAACCGGTGTGACTGCCTAAACATCTATTATTCAAAGACATCGATCACTTTAATAGGTGCCCACATGTTGTGTTCTTTGGCTTCGTGTCATGGATATGCTTGTCCAATGGTTTGTTAATCAAGAATAGATAATCAAGCTATTCAAACTATAGGTAATAGCGTTGAAATTGCAAAAAAATAACGAATCCTAAGTTAGAAAAAGTTATTAGAAATAAGCTAGTCAAACCAAGTTAAGTACATATGTTGGCAGCGATTTTCGTCGTGAACGTTTGTGAACCAAACAAGCACAAATTTAAGAGAAAATTACTACTCTTATCCTGCAGTCCAACTGTTAAAAAGTTTTGCAGGGCCTCTGATAAACTGTAATATTTGTCAACTGTATTTTAATTCAATAAAAATAATAATTTGGCTACATACCCAGACCCGGTGACGTTCACTTTGATAATGATTATTGATGTTTCCTTAACACCACAGAATATATAATAGTACAAGTACAGAAGGCTCACTCCTTTGATGTTCACAAAATGCCGCCATTCTAAATTATTACCTACATTAACAAACGGACCGCACGCGAGCAGCCAACATTGAATTTTATTGCGCCGCGCGAAGGTCGTCGCCAATGAATGGGCCGCGAACTCGCGGCCGCTGACATGTACTTGTAGCGCGGCGATAGAATCGCGGAGTGAGCCGCCCCTGTTAACACTTACGAAGTCTGTCCTATCAATATAGCACGGCTTGACTCTCTCTGTAAATCTTGTCGGTAAGGTACAATGTTAAAACAACATTTACCGCTAAAATATTACATAGTCTTAAATGTTAGCCAAACACGATTCAAAATAGAAGTAATAGCATCGTATACTTTTCCATAGTATGAGGTGCTGTCAAAAACCTTTTAACACGTAATGCACCACACTAAGTCCACTTTGAAGCATGACACTGCGTATATAGTACCAAAGACATATATAACTCCGTATAGACAGATAAAGTCTAAGAAAAAAACGTACCTCAGTACCATACAGAAAAAGGTACGGTGGCCTAGATGGGATTACACCTTTGGGGTACGCTCAGCTAGATGGTGCTAATATTTAACATTTTAACACATATCAAGCTAAGAATATGGGCCAAATTGTCAAAACTGAGGTTCAAAAGTTTTAAGCCTGTGTCAAGAGATGGCAGTCTATGCACTGTGATTACACATTTTACTTCAACAGTAACTCTCTATAATACTCGATCCTCTTTGGTAGTAGGTACGTAGTCAACACTACTGACCAATCGGTAAATGTATCTCACATTGAATAAAACACTGCGTTGGTCTAAAACATTTGTGATAGATGTGTTTGTCATTTGACGAACGGTTTGGCATATTTAGTGCACTACATAAGCCTGAAACCCTACACTGGCTCGAAACAAGAGATATATTATAGTATGGTGATTCAATTTAACTTAGTTTAACGAGCGGACCTTTGAGGCCATCAAAAGGGCAAGTCCTGGTAAGATAAGCAAGGCACTTAAGCCTTAAAAAAGGACAGGGAACTGTCACAAACCCTTGGACGTAAAGGGATGAGATTTAACAATTATTCAAAGTTGTAAACTTAGATAAGACAAGCACGCTGCATTCACTAAGGAACTAAAAAATATTTTTTTAAACAGTTTAGCCTAGTAAGTAATCCCAAACAGACTTGCTTTGTGGGCAACATACGATGATTTTCACATATAAAGTATAGCTTTTGCCCGCGACTTCGCTCGCGTTAGAAAGAGACAAAAAGTAGCCTATGTCACTTTCCATTTCGTCGCACCGTTTTGCCGTGAAATACGGACAAACAAACAGACACACACACTTCAGATTTATAATAATAGTAAGTAAGTAAGGAAATATGGAAAGGTATAGTAGCTATAAATATTGTGAAGTTAAGGCTGCTTTCAAGAAAAACGTCAAAATAATGTAAAATTGATAGTTTTAGTCGGTGAAATACTACACTTTCTGTTATCTAACAGATATATTTAATTCAAGTTTCAATTAGAGAATCTTATTATGTTGATTCTTATAAGACTGGATTTTTGAAAACTAATTAATTATGAATTTTTATCTGATGCACGTTTAGGAAAACCCGCGTATAGCGCTGAATTAGTCGATCTTATTTGTAAAATTTGGACAATTTTGAATACTGAAACTGGTAAATTTATAATACGTATATCCTGTACAACAAACTTCTCAGACTACATTTTTATTATAAAGTTTTGAAAAAGAGTAAATGAGGCTAAGACGAATTATTTTTTTTTCAGAAATTACCTAAAATTAAGTGACAATTTCTTTAAAAATCTACATCACATAGAAGTTATTTTCGTACTAAATTAATCTGCAACGTTTACTAAAATTGCTCTTATGCCTTAGTGACTATAAATTTCTATTATAAATTTTTGGCAATTTTTGAAAACAAGCCTTTATCGTCACAATTATTACCACTTCTGGACATTTTCTCATATTTTGTTAGACCAAGTAGAAAAAGTCCTATTATATGTTATATATTTGTAAACTACTCAAAAAGCCCTTTAATTTGATACCACACACGGTATAATTAAGCGCTCGGTTACGATTTCACTATTTTTCACATGAAAGCCCTCTTAATAAATACAGGGTGTTGTAGAGCTATGCAGCTGGTTCTAGTGGGCGAGAAATAATAATTCCATGTGTGGCCGGGTGAACAACCATTTATTTTATGTACTCACATCAAACGTATGAATCAAGAAGGAATTCAAGAAGACATTTTTTTCTATTGTAACCAAACGTTTCCATAGCAACCGCTACATAGACAAAAATAAGGTTTAATTTCTGTTGGATCCTCCAACATGCTGGGGCGGGGAAGAAAACCTTCGCTTTAAATAACTATAAGTTGTTCCAAAACATGCTACTTAAAAATGCATAGACTGTAAACCCAGCATCATGGCATAATCCATTTCAGAATGTAAGTTTACAATCAAAATTAAATAATAAAGAGTAAAGTCTTTAAATGTTTTTGTTAATTACAAACTAGAGAAGATATTATTAGCGTTAAAGATCATCCATAAAAGAATAACAGCAAAATCCTTATAAGCTGAGAAACAAGAAAAAACAATGAATTAACACTCATAACTTCTGAGTAGTTTTGTAACAAGATAAGGTACTTACAACTCGAGGGTTTGTAATGAAATAAATAATAACCTTTTCAAGGTTTAAACTTAACCTGCACAATTACAATATAATGCATATTAGGAGTACATAAGAATACACACAACAAAATTAATCTATAGGTAACACAGCGAAACCACTTAATGATCGTTTGTACACCTTTTTATTCGGTGCCAAAAGGTCTACCACGCGCACCTTATCATCATCACCAGGATACACTTTAACAATTCTGGCCATAGGCCACGTCATGGGAGGAGCGTTAGGCTCCCTCATGATTACTAAGGATCCAACCCTGACGTTTGGTTGGCTATCACGCCACTTAGGACGACATTGTAATGCATTTAAATAGTACTTATGCCATATCTTCCAAAAGTGACCTTTGACCTTATTACAGATTTCCCAGAATTTTAATCTATTACTAGGTAGCTCGGTCAAGTCTGCTTCTGGGAGACATGTCATAGACGTGCCAATTAAAAAATGGCCCGGTGTCAAATAACTGTAATCATTAATATCAGTTGCATTTACAGGCAAAAGTGGCCTAGAATTAAGAGTAGACTCAATCTGACATAAAATTGTATTGATCTGTTCATACGTCAGTACATAAGATTGCAATATGCGCTTTAAATGGTACTTTGAACTCTTCACAGCAGCTTCAGCAAGACCAGCAAACACAGGTGAGTAGCTTGGCACGAAATGAAAGTTAATACGTTGCTGTGCCGCGTATGATTGCACCAGAGTCTGATGATTTTGCGAAGTACTTAAATTGTACAGCTCAACTAACTGGTTCTTTGCCCCCTTAAAGCATCCACCATTATCGCACAAAACGTCGGTCGGCAGGCCTCTGCGAGCTATAAATCGCTTGAAACATGCAAGGAAAGCGTCAGTGGTCAAGTCCGAAGAGAGCTCCAGATGTATGGCTTTAGTCACAAAACAAACAAAAACGCATATGTAGCCTTTTGTCTGTAAAGCTCTTCTTACGCGAGAATTCTTCACTGTTATGGGACCTGCAAAGTCGATGCCGACTTTCTGGAATGCTCGGCAGGCTGTGACCCTTTCAGGTGGCAAAGAACCCATCAGCTGTTTCGCACACTGAGCCTTCATTCTGTAACAAGGTAAACATTTGTTAACAATATGTTTAACATAGCTAAGACCATTTACAATCCAATATTTTTCATTTAAGCTTGACATCAATAACTGGGGCGGAGCATGTAACATCCTGAGATGCTCGTGCTTTACAATAAGCTTTGTTATGCGAGATTCCCTCGGAAGTATGACAGGATGTTTTTGAGAGTATGACACACTCGCGTTTTTTATTCTACCACCTACCCTCAGCAAACCTTGATTGTCAAGAAATGGATGTAACGAGTTGAGTGAACCTTTAACATTTTCTAAGTTAGTCTTGAGACTGTCGATTTCGTGTTTAAAATAAATGCCTTGTTCATATTTTATAATCTGAAATAATGCCATTTGAAGCTCCTTACCGGAGAGATATTTCAGATTTTTCTTGTCTTTCATTTTTAAGTTAGAGCAAAACCTCATTATATAAGCCATTACCCTTACCATTTTGTTCAGATCAGAGAACTTCTCCAAAAAATCATAAGGATCTGAACACTTTTGAGTAACTAGCGTCACCTTAGCACTGGAGGGCTGCTTTTTCAATTCAGGTAGGTCATCGATCGCAGGAGGGCTAGTTTTATCATTAAAATTATATTTACCGTCCTGTAGAAAGCTTGGTCCATGCAGCCACATAGGTATGCGACGCAGCTCATCTGGATCTGTACCTCTGCTCAGGCAGTCGCTAGGATTTTCTTCACTGGAGACGTACAGCCAGCGCCATCTATCTGTAAGATCTCGAATCAACCTCACCCGATTTGCAACAAAAGCTTGGAGCCTTAAGGGCTCTGTTTTTGCCCATGCTAACGCGATTTGCGAGTCAGAAAACAGATATACATCTTGTATATTTAATTGCGCCTTTAGCGTATCATAAACTCGAGTGATTAATTTCGATAACAGCAACATAGCACACAATTCTAAGCGGGCTATGCTTAGAGTACCCTTATTGCAGGGGTTGATGCGAGACTTAGCACAAAGTAATGATAGCGTAGCATTACCTTGTTCGTCGACCACCCGAAGATACACACAGCAACCATAACCCGTAGTGCTACATGCGTCAGCAAACCCAATTAATTGCAATTGAGCCTTGGAGGGGATGTTCAGGTTCCTTTTAATAATGAAGGGCTCCATTTGAGATAACTTAAAAGCAAATGAACGCCACTCCTGAAGCAGCAAAGCTGAAGGAACCTGGTTCCAACCTATATTCTCAGCGTATATTTTTTGCATGAAAGCCTTAGCCTTCATGATAATTGGCGCTATAAAACCTAGCGGATCATAAAACTTTGAAATATAACTTAATATGTCTCTTTTGGTAGGCTTTTCGTTATTAAAGGCCTCAGGGCAGGAAAAAACAAAGCAATCCTTTTGCATATTCAACTTTAAACCTAAAGTCTTTAAATATAAATTATCTTTTTGGAAGTCTAAGTCATCAAACTGCCTTTTATCATTAGGAATGCCCTCTAATACTCGCTGATCATTGGATGCCCACTTGTGTGTATAGAAGCTACCCTTACTTAGCAACTCACATAATTGCAATTTTGCTTGAATTATAACATTCAAATCAGAGTTTGAAAAGCACATATCATCTACATAGGTGCAATTTCTTAGTATGTAAGCTCCAAGTGGGTACTCACTTCCATACCTATCTGCAAGCTCAAGTAAGCATCGAGTGCTTAAATATGTACTACTTTTTTGCCCGTAAGTAACAGTATCTAATTGTATACATTTGAGAGGCTCGGTAGGATTGCTTCTCCACAATATATTTTGCAATTTGGCATGCATCGGATTAATATCAACACATCTAAACATGGGCCGTATGTCTGTGGAGAAAGTATAGTCGCCTAGCCGGAACAAAAGCATTATGTCAAACAACTCCTTTTGTACCGGACCTCCATTTAGCAAAATATCATTTAGAGATACCTTTTTGTTGGATTGCAAAGAGCAGTCAAAAACCACACGAGTACGCGTAGTTTTGCTTGAGTCATTAATTACACAATGGTGGGATGCAAAATATAGAGGATCATTCTCAAAATCCAATTGATTGAAATCAATATAGTGCCCATGCTTCAAGTTAACATATTCATCGATGAACTTTTCATAATCGGATAGCAAATTTATATTTTTGTGCAATCTTTTTTCGAGGCTAATGAACCTGTAATAAGCCATATCAAATGAGCTTCCAAGCACATCATTGACTTCACTCAAAGGGACTTTTAATGGCAAATCAACCTGAAACTTGTTGTCCTTCAAAACAGTTGTGTCTTGAAATAAGCGTTCACACAGTTCATGCTCAGACATGCCTTCACAGAAGGGTTCAGGAACACTTTCTGCCTTCCAAAAGTTTTGCAAACTCTCGTTAAGACTTGAGTCACATTGAGTACATAAAAGTGTTACCTTACTTTTGTCACTGGTTTGCTGTCGTGATAAAGCACCACCGATGATGTAGCCAAGCTTAGTATTTACAATTGTAGGATGAGGACTCGCTGGGTCTTCATCTGACTCCTGCTGCTGCCCAGGGACCGGCTCCAGAAGCAGGACCTGGAAAAATATGTCCCCGCCTAATAGTAAATTGATCTCAGACGGCTGATGGAAATCAATATCAGACAAAGTGATCCCATCAGGTATATTGATAGCGTCTAGATTAAGCTTGTCTTGTGGAAGCTTACATGTAATTTTATCCATGACATTACAGTTCGCTGTGACTCGGTAAGGTCTGGTCAATGAGTACACATCTAAAGGTATAGAATACTGTGTGTCAGTAGTCAACTCTTTGACACCAATTATATTGGTGTTTTCCTTGCTTGGGGTCAATCCTAAAATCTTTATTAATTTAGTGGTCACCAAAGAACCTTGTGAACAACAATCTAAGAGAGCTTTCACATGAACCTCACTACCTGTCCGCGAATATAGCTTAACTTTGACTGTAGGTAACAACACTCCATTTTGCCCCAAGTTTGAAATCAAAGATACTTGGGGTTGGTTAGCCGAGGAATCCGGATGCAGTAAGCTATTATGAGCTTCTTTACAAGTACTACACCGGAAATGAAAGCGGCATTTACCTTTGTGTTTGTTAAGACAAACAGAGCACAGACTGTTGTTCTTGCTGAAAGCTATTCTTTCAGTGCTAGTCAGCATTTTAAATTTGCTACAATCAAATAATCTGTGATTGGACTTACAATAGTTGCAGGCAGTCGAGGCGGTCGCTGTCACATTTACCACAGCCTTGTGTTGAGACTTCCCCGACGTGGACGGCTCAGCATTCTCCAGTGCCAAGGCTCGCTTCTCCAGGTACAAGAGGAACTCGGTGATAGTTGGGTCCTTGGTGTCATCTCGCTCCAACTGGTACGCCCGTGACGTGTACGAATCTAGTTTACGGTACAAAATCGCTAATATAATGGGGTCCCAGTTTTCAGTATTAACATTCAAGTTTTTTAAAGCAGACAAAGACTGTTTTATCTGGGAAACAAATTGTCTCAAATTTACAGGATTTGATTTGACCAAGGCATTTATGTCAAGCAAGGAATTGATGTGCTCATTGATAATTTTGAAAGAATGATTGTACCTTTCCTCTAAAAGCTTAAGAGCTTCGTCATAACTCGCCTCAACCAGAGGAAGGTTCTTAATCAAGTCAAAAGGTTCGTT
Source organism: Leguminivora glycinivorella (assembly GCF_023078275.1). Classification (NCBI taxonomy): domain Eukaryota; kingdom Metazoa; phylum Arthropoda; class Insecta; order Lepidoptera; family Tortricidae; genus Leguminivora; species Leguminivora glycinivorella. Next base: position 6,907,600 of record NC_062986.1, on the reverse strand, counting down.
TGTCAAAAATGAGCGCAAATAATACAACTTTTGAACCTTATCAAGTGACTTATCGTTGTGTATTATGGCTCTAAATAAGCTTATAAAAGCAGTGTATTCACTGTACTTACCCGTAAACACATCTATCTTTATAGTAGGCAACTTAGCCTTAAAGTTATTTTGACATGATGCGGCGGCAGGAGATTCAGACAAGGGCGAGGATTTACGACTAATTGCCTCGTTGAGGACTGTCAGTACATGATAATATTTATCCTCAAAGTCTTCAACATCCTCTGCATCCTCTTCGTCCAAAGACAGAATTTCTTTGTTATATTTGTCATATTCTTTGAAGAGCTCCGTCACCCTCGCTCTTTTGGCATCGAGCGCCGATAAAGCACTGCTAGCTACATCACTGTCATTATTACAAAATGTATACAGGCGAGTAATGGAAGCTTTTGTATAGCCTCGCGCTGTACGTAACTTCTTAAGCTCTTGAGTGGCCATTGTAGCAGACTTAGATGTGACTACGGTTTTGAACAGCCACATACAACAACGATTCACATATTAATAATTATACAAAACACAACTTTCATCTGCGCAAAAACTTTTCCAAGCGTTAATTAAACGAAATATAAAATTATTCAAAATGACGTAAAGCGTTTTCTAAAATGAACTTGTAAAATAACGAAGCCAAAGAGAACAAAAGAATGAAGTATTGCGCATAATGAATGAAGTGGAGAATGGAAAGAACGAACGGTTTCTGCTGTCCTCCAATCACGTTGCGATGACCGGTGCTGTGATTGGTCGCGTCTTGCTTTGCGTCGCGGCTGCGCCCTGAAGTTGCGCCACTAATCACAGCGCCAAATTTCACGATGATGGCGGCAATGGCGGCGAATACAAAACTCACAAACCGCGGCGAATGACATTTTTAGCAAGAGTAAGTAAATAATATAAAGTAAGCATATAAAACGCGTAAAAACTGTAAAAATTCACTATAAAATTGCACGATACGACGAATGAGTTAGCGCCACCCGTGAAGTTTCTTGAGATGTAGGTCCACGATGAGTTGAAAGCGTAGGACCGACGATACCCACGATGAGTTGAAAGCGTAGGACCGACGAGACCCACGATGAGTTGAAAGCGTAGAACCCACGATGAAGCGCGATGCGACGAATGGGAATCGCGTCGCACGCGAAGTATTTTCCTTTTATGGTAAAGAAGTACGCCGCCCGCGAGGATTCAAGCGCAGGGCTGACGAAATAGCGCGATGCAACGAATATGTTTCGCGTTGCACGCGATCTTCTTTTATAAAACAATATATATTCGCTGCCCGCGAGGATTTAAGCGCAGGGCTAGCGATGTAGCGCGATGCGACGAATGGGAATCGCGTCGCACGCGATCTTCTGATGCACGATGAATGTGATGCGACGAATAGGTATGTTATTTCCTATTTATTCGCGTCGCTTAAATGTTGAACACGTCGATCGCCGACCATTTCAAAAGCACCACGGAATTTAAAATCTTCGTCCTCTTTCTCTCTCGAAGGACCAATGTTGTAGAGCTATGCAGCTGGTTCTAGTGGGCGAGAAATAATAATTCCATGTGTGGCCGGGTGAACAACCATTTATTTTATGTACTCACATCAAACGTATGAATCAAGAAGGAATTCAAGAAGACATTTTTTTCTATTGTAACCAAACGTTTCCATAGCAACCGCTACATAGACAAAAATAAGGTTTAATTTCTGTTGGATCCTCCAACACAGGGGTTCGAATCTCTAACCTCTAAGGGAAGTAGCTGAATGTAGGAGGCTAATTGAATTCAAGAATAAAAATTAATAAAAACAAATAATGTTTGTTGTGGACATCTTAGTGACAAATATTTGTCTCCGAATGTTTCTGACGATTGATTCGATCATTTATTTACGCATTTTGAAGGAATCCAATTTTATGGCGGATATTTCTTTCCTACTGTTTCATCTTATTTCCATCCAATAATTCTGGAAATCACATTTTAGCGTTCTGTTATTGCTTATTGCCTAGTTTAAAATAAGTTACTTACTATAGTAATAACATTTACCCCCTTAGGGCCACTTGCACCAACGAAAATGGAGAGTTAACCCGAGGGTTAACCCACTATTTTATATGGAATTTGACAGTTGACAGCCCACTAACCCTTAGTTAAGTGGTTGGTGCAAGTGAGCCTTATTCATAAACGTTCACTAAAGTTATCAAGCCGATAAAGTTCGTTTGTCCCTTTCCGACATTCCGACCCATTGGTGTGATAGAAAGGGAAAGGACAAAAGAACTTTATCGGCTTGATAACTTTAGTGAACTTTTATGAATAAGGGTTAGTATAGTCAAAATGCTGAAGACCAATTTCAAAATTATATCTAAATACCATCATCATCATCCTCCTTGCGTTATCCTGGCATTTGCCACGGCTCATGGGAGCCTGGGGTCCGCTTTGACAACTAATCCCAAGATTTGGCGCAGGCACTAGTTTTTACGAAAGCGATTGCCATCTGACCTTCCAGCCCGAAGGGTAAACTAGACCTTATTGGAGTTAGTCCGGTTTCCTCACGATCTAAATACCATGTAAACGAAATGTGGTTGTAACTTTTTAGAGCGTCTTTATAATAGCAAGCGACAAGATTTTTTGCTCGAACTCAACACGAAATTTTGTGCCCGAAACTGAGCGAGCGTCACTCAAGCATTATTATTTACTTCATAGTAACAAAATTTTGACGTACGAATTGGTCTTCCTGTAATAATGGCATTTACACAGTAGACATGTACGAATACGCTACGACGACGTAGCAAGCGTAGCGACGTAGTAGCAAGCTCGTAGCACAAATTGGCCGAACTGCCTCTATGCGCTTACGCAACGTTGCCTTTGGTAGCTCTAGTTACCAGCTGTCACCTTTATTTTACTTGACAATAGAGTCCACTGAAAACTTTAAAGCAATTGAGTGAAATTACCTCAATGAGTGTGGAATGATGAAAAATGTAAATTTCCAATTTTAAGTAAATCAAAGATCAAATCGATTGTCCTTTGTTTCGAACTGGGTTTGACACATGGTGATTGGCGGCCTTGACAGTAACGCACGTGTTTTACATTTCGCATTCAACACTCAGCGTATGAACGGTCAAGGTCAAGTAGAACTCTTTGTCACTGAAACTATCTCCATACGCATTTCGTATTCTCTTTTATAGTCAGATACTTGATGAAATATCTAATATACTTATACGATATACATACGTAAGAGTATACCTACCAGTGGCGTGGCGTCGATACAACTCGATTCCCTACGGGTTCCCTAAAATTCTCCAGTATCTGTAGAAGTTCATACAAAACAGATCCCGAAAACCCCTCCGGCTTTATCAACGAAAATTTTCACACCACGCCAATCATGGACAGTTTAAGAAAAATTTTCGCCTGTTTTTGATATTTCACTGATAAATGTAAAAATTCTACCGCTAAGCGTGTTAAATATTGAATGTCCTATCCTTCTTTTACATTTCAAGCGTATTGCAGAATAGATACTCCTATTGGTTTCTTCATAGTTAACAAATTAAAACTAGGTGTTTTTTCTCCAATTATGGACGGCAGTTCTACAGTAATGGATCCCCCATTATGGACAGTGAAATAAGTTTAAAATTTTACTTTTAAAGCCAACTGATACTCAATGAGTCAATTTTATATAAGTACCATAAATAAAATTAGTTTGGGTTATTTTAACATAGGATTGTTTCTTGTAAATTTTGGTTTTGTAAATTGTTCCTTGTCCATCATAGGAGGTACGCAGTTTTTCGGTTCCAGTAATAAACACTCGCAAAATAACGCTATTTCTTTATATCTTTGGAGCAACAAACTTGTACGTTTTATACTTTATCTCATGCTTAATGCAGTAAGTAAAACTCATTCAAGTTTACACCGAGTATTATTTTTTTATTATTTTATACATGAACTCAACTCTCTTAGCAACATTACTAAGAATTCGTCTTGATATTTTTTTCAGTAAACTGGTGAATTTTATCTTATCGCCAAATCCTTCAGAAATAACCGAATTAATTGAAACTTCAAAATGAAACAGCTCTACAACTCTAGTTTATGGTACATTGCCGTCAGTTTTTAGAAACTAATTTTAATTACTTATTTTTAAGGACTTCTGTTTTTTTGTCCATAATGGCATCACCGTCCATTATAGGGTATTTTACATTACCTTTATGTACATAATTAGCAGAAGGACAAAGTAAACAGACAAATTGTCACTGAAGCCAAGCAAAATTTGTACCCGAAGGCGTGAACACTTGTTAATAAATGATCATTTGTGTCTCGTACACGAGTCAATGTCCTGTCGCAGATTTATTATACGTATAAGAGATATGCCACGTCAAATAAAACATGACTATTTTATTCTGCACTGATAAGGGTAGTCTTGATCTTTACTGATAACATTTAAATCACACGCTTTTGATAGGTTAAAGTAACATTCAGATGTCTTGTTAAGGCAGTGTCCCCACTTAGGCGTCGCGCGCCGCGCCGCCTGCTGGGGGCGCGTCTTACGTCCTTCCTATACAAAATGTATTGAGGAGACGCTTTTTGAATTACATTCAGGCGACGTGGCGTCCGTTGCGCGCCGCAAGACATGCGTCTTATGAGTGTGGATGGTCCCTAAGATGTTACGCTGTTGTATCTATCAATCTCCTTGATAAGATTTGAAACTGATTAATCGTCTCAAACGATTTCGATTTAGTAAAACGGCCTACTTTGTCGGTTACCATCAAGGCGAGATTTACTTGTATCTTTATATGAATAAACTGACAAAGCGGCTTTATAGCAATCGACGACGTGGGACGTTTTCCCGTGCACACTCACATTTCGTGTCGTATGCTAACATTTTTGTTTTTTTGGTATAGGTACCTAATGACGTCTAACTTAATCAAGCTACTATCACAGGGAAACATAGCTTTTCATTTCTTAATACTTTTTTTTTCATGTGGCGTTTCTCTATAACAATTCGGACTGTTACGCCTAAAGAACTCTTAGAAATTTATTCAAAGTTTGTAGATATGCTAAAGGAATATAGTACTTTGTTTAACACTAAACGTGTCTTGTCTGAAATAATGGTGTATCTAAAGTATTGACTAATCTGCAGCCATGCACGTTAGCAAAGGCTGTCTATTTAAAACTTTATAATGACTACTTCCTAACTGTCAATGTAAATAGTTGAGTTGTGAAAGCTCCGAGGAATTCTAGTAATTATTAGTTATGATTGTTATGAACTGTAGGGAGTCATAAACCTTATAAATGTTGAATTTATTCCTTTGCAACAGGGGTTGCGCGGGGAGGCCTCTTCCAGTAGGTTTTTCTACACCAAATGTAAGTTATTTAGTTTTAGAGTTATTTAGGTTTTTTAGATTTAATTTAGTTTTATTTGTAACCTATTTTATACGTTTAATTAAATAAATTAATATTTCTAATCAATAAAAAACTGATAGGCTTTCCTATTGGAGGTTGCATATGTATGCATTATGCTGGCATAAAGTAAACCATTACTTATGTGACAGCAGTTTGAATATTTATGTTTTGTACGTTGTGTTTGTAAATATGTCACTGTAAATATATTGCTCGCCACGTAAACTAGTATATTTATATTTCCATTGGTATCCACACTCTGCCTAACCCCGTATAACCGGTAAATAACAATATTTCCAACGTCGAGAATAATAAATATCGTTTTTCATTTAGACAAGATTTTAAACTGGTAAGATTATCTATAAATTTCACCACGGTTTTTGACTCCTCATCCCCTCTTTGTCACGTTTAATCACGCCAACCCCAACCCCTCTTGACGATTCTATGACGATTGTTGTTTTTTTGATGTGATGACTGATTAAAATGACTTTTCTTCCATTAAATATTAAAAAAATAGGAAAAGAAAGTTTGAATTTTTGTAACATATTTAACATAAAACATTTACGGCAGTAATTAATTAAAATCTAATCACGCTGGTAGGCAGCACCTGTAAGGCCTATAAAATAAACCTTTGTTTCGTTTTAATTTTTTTGCCTTTAAAAAGCTTTAGGTCAGAAAGTATTATTAGGGAAGATTAAGATATATAATAGATGTACGGCTTTTATAACCTAACCACAAAATTAAAATTTTGAAAAAACCCCCGACCGCGGCATAGTAGTCCGATTTTCATGAAACATGGCTAAGAACACTCCCGACTAACTCAGCTTTCAGGCAAAAAAAAAACTAAATCTACATCGGTTTATCGGTTCGGGAGCTACGATGCCATAGACAGACACACACACAGACAAACAGACAGACAGACAAACAGACAGATAGACAGACAGACACGTCAAACTTATAACACCATGATGTTTTTGCGGTGGGGGTTTAAAAACAGCAAAAGTACCGAAAAGGGCGAATCGCTTAGCGTGGTGGAAAAATATGGATTTAATTTCAGTCATGTCATAAGTATGTTTAAATGCGGCGCGCCATATATTTTCTCTCTTTCTAATGCCATCTTAAAAATTCTATACGAGCATCTGAATACGTTCTTGCCTCGCATCGCAAACTCAAATAAAAGCTAAAAGCACAGTTTAATCCAACAAAAACTTCCTCGGATGGAGCCGTGTCTAATTTCAACCGCTAATGAAACGTAAACAAACATAGCTTGTTTACAAAACGGCTTATCTTATCGCACGGCTCCTGAAACGTTGTTGTTCTCACTGGGATAGACGCCGGTACCTTTCTTTCATCTACATATGATGGAAGAAAGCTAGCGTGGATCTAGCGTCGTGTCCAGGGGGGGGGGGGGTCACGTGGAAAAGGCCCAGGCCCCAGGGGGGGTCAAGTGGTCTATTTGTATGGCCCCCTGGATCGGCGCATGGAAGAAAGACCGAGGAAGAAAGTGCGGCACTCCATGGCATTTGAAAACCCAAGGGCCAATGAAGACTAATATATAGCCCCGTAGCCGAATGGCATTTCTGCGACGCGAAACTCCACCGAAACGCAGAAGGTAGTCTGGCTCTGTCACGCCAATACGGAAGAGCGATAGAGATAGATAGTTACGAAAGAGATATCGTGAGCGTTTGTGCAATCGGCTACGCACACAGGGCCGAATGTGCGAATGGTGGTCCATGTTGGGGCATTCATAGGCAATCCAGTAGGTTACCTAACAGTTTGAGATCAAACGCAGGCGTCACGTCAAAGGAAGGAGGACATATACTGGAAGGCCAACATATGAGCTAAAAGCATAAAACTATGAGCTCGAAAGTGGTAGAATAGAAAAAAGAGTAACGACTTTCAAAAATCTAAAGAACTGGAAAAAGCAAAAAACCTGCAGGGACCCCTCCTGCACTTCTATGTAAGATCAGAAAGTTACTAAGAGGTAGGTATAAAGATTTTTTTTTGCAGAGAGACTCACCAGCTGGCGCCACTGTAATGGGTAAATGGTAACAAAATGACAGCAGTCAACTATTGTTTTGACAATCTGAGATCACCAATCACCAGCTAGCGCCTCTCGACAGTCTCGACGACATTGCTTTAGGCGATGACAACAACAGTGTCGGTTACATCCTTTATTCCCTGGGAGGTATTATGATGGATCAGAATCGCGAATCGGAGCGATAGTTGAGCAAAACGCCGTATGAAAATCACGCACGAGTAGCGTCGGAATACAATAACATTCTGGAGTTTTCTCTTTCCGTCGATGAGACGGATAAAATATAAACTAGTAAATATACCTACGTCTACGAGACTACGACCACAATCAGGTACTATAGTATTTTACACGTGATTGCTATCAATTTGACTACTCATTGAACTAAATTGCTTTGATACCCGTATTTCGCAGCGGCTATTACAAGACTATTATTCCAGGGCCACTTGCACCAACGAAAATGGAGGGTTAACCATTTATATGGAATTTGACAGATGACAGCCCACTAACCCTGAGTTAAGTGGTTGGTGCAAGTGGGCCTAAGGGTCACTTGCACCACCGAAAATGGAGGGCTAACCTCGGGGTTAACCCACCATTTTATATGGAATTTGACAGATGACAGCCCACTAACCTTGAGTTAAGCGGGGGGTGCAAGTGGCCCTAAGTATCATTTAAAATTCGAATACTACCGGTCTGGCCTAGCGCGTAGTGACCCTGCCTGCTACGCCGCGGTCCTGGGTTCGAATCCCGGTAAGGGCATTTATTTGTGTGATGAGCACAGATATTTGTTCCTGAGTCATGGATGTTTTCTATGTACCTGCAACACAAGCCAATACCGTGGGAGTCAATCTGTGTAAGAATGTCCTATAATATTTATTTACTATATACGTCGGTTGGTACTATTACAATAAAATTTCACCAGCTATATTCTAAAACAGAAAACAACCACTTTGGATAAGAAAATGCGCGGAAAGTCGAGTGACAAAGCGAACTTGACACCAAAGAATGCAATATTGATATTGGCAAGTCGCGCAAGCTTTATTTTACCAAAGCTCGTTGTTTATCCAACAACGAATAGATTCAGAATATTTTGAGCGAATGCACTTTTGTAGGTACGCATAGTATAACTGGAAGTTTCTTTTGACTCGGTAGAAATGCCTGTTGCCCTGGGCAAGGCCTGGATCTTGTGCCTGGAACCTGGATACTTGACTTAGCATTTTTACAATTTTTAGCTTCAAAGCTATACCTATGTAGGTAGGCTGTATGAAAATAATAAAAGGTATACCCCCATTGTAATTATATTATGAAATTTATGCATGCTATATGAAAATAAAACCAAGTAAAAAAAACTTGACTGTTGATGCTCACCCGTTAGTCACTAAATACCCTGATAAAGTTCGAGCCTCTTAAGCGATGTTTAAAGGGTTTTAGGTAAACCTGAAGTATAAGGACACACGAGCCTTTGTGCGTTATCTAACGGGTCAGACGTTAGTTGACGGATGACAGGGAGCGTGCCGCGTCACGCCGATGAAGAATGGCGACATTGGAGGTTAAGCAGGTTTTTACCATCAGTCTTTCATGTGATAACGAAGGGATTTTTCTCACAGATAGTGTACAAGGGAGTAGTAAAATACGAAATCGAAAAAAAATCTAAATCAAAAACATTTATTCAGCAAGTAGGCCACAGGGGCACTTTTACATGTCAACAATTACAATAAGTACAAAGTGACTATGATTAATAAAAAAATTTAGAGATGTATAGAGTCTCTAAATGTCAAAGTACATCTAAAAAAAAATTAAACATGATGAAGAAAAAAAATACAGACTGATACAAATAAAAGATAACTAAAATAACTTTTGAGTTGTAAAAGACTCTTGCTGTCACACTAGAGAAAATAAATATACTTAATCTACGTACTTTTTTTCCTTGGAGATGTATGTGGTCTCCAAGAGTCAGAAAGAAAACGTACAAACAAGGACCGAACAAAGTGCCTCAATGTAATCTTACTCATAATTAATGTTACAATGTAATAGTATAGCCTCTATTAGCTGAAACAGACCGGTCTTCACAAACAAACAACGATTACATAAACAAAAATACCGTACTCCCTTAGTCTGATCATTCCACGACTCTTTCCGGAGAAGGATTGTAGAATGATGGGATTGATTGATAGGGTATAAAAGTACATTCTGTGAATATTATTTTTCCACACAGACTAACAACACCTTGCATATGTAACCGGTCCAATAGATTTTTCCACATACAGATCTGTGCCAAAAAATACGAGGGGTAAAAAACCTTCTAACTTATGTATCACTCTATGGAGAGAGGCTTGTTCACGGCAGTGGATGGTACAAGACACAGATGGTGTCCGACCGACCGACCAAGTGAAAGTGTTCATAGGGTCAATCTTAAATCTGAATGTGCGAAAATCTGAATCTGAATGTAGATATTATGGGAAATCATTAACTTAATGACTATTATTCTCAGAAGATTAAGGAGTAGAAACTGATACAGTTTCAATCTTAGGTATACGAGGAGCAGCTTTGAGCTCTAAATTAATCTATTGAAGCCTACACAACCCTCTTCCAATCTCCTACTCATTGTACACAAAGTGCACACAAAGTGTAGTATAACTAGTGAAGTGCCGTGGATATTATACCATGTGTAAATATTCCCGTTAGGTGCTGGGAATGTTCCAAATTACACGAAGAAACAGTAATGCTGACGAGATAACGTTAACTCCTAAACTTGAAGAGACTTTGGCAGGTTTCTTATCTATCTGAACCCAAAAAAGCGAGCCCTGGCCAGAAGTGTCTTCAGTCTGGTAAAAAACCTGTTTCGGTGCCAATTTGATGAAATAAGACGATTATTTGTATTTTCATCAATTGCTTATCCATATAGGGTTATGCAGGCACTTAAGTGAACAGAAATATCTGAACATTTTGAATACGCTTTTACGAATTAGGTATGTTCAAATATAAATGTTTAAAAAGTCGTGATCAGAGCATTTTCACATTATGTTTTACGTACTTAAAGGATATCGGTCCTATATCCGATATGGGATCGAATAATGTAGAAAGCACAGTGTGTAGATGTATGTAACTCGACGTGACCACACCTCGGACACTGGCGATTAAATATATGAAAGAGGCGCGTTCCTACGCACACAGTCTAAGCTCGTGTAGGTGAACGCGTACCATGCTTAAAATAAGTGAGATATGACAGGTCGACTCGTCGCGTTTTTGACAAGCGGTAACTGTGAGGTAAACGAGAGCGGGTACGCGGCACTTTCAGCTGGGAGTGGCCATACCGTACTCTTTATTATACTGTGACATGACTGCACTTTGATACATGACACTCCCACCTATCTATGTACTACTCGTACATTCTTACCTATCTTTTTTATAATCATGACTAATGAGTCTAATGACGCAATAGCCAATTAAATCAAATAATCAAAATTACAGTGTAAATTTTGAGGAATATATAAATACACAATAATATTTATCAATCAGTCGACTTACAGCAAATACCTACACTAAAATCGGATTACGATAACTATGATAAGCTTTGAAAATATCCTTATCGGCCGTTGGCTGTCGTTTTCAATGATATGATGACTCGTGTTATTTATAGAATAGAGATTTGCTTCTTCTTTTATTATGCGCGTTGATGCTTTTAGCAGAAACCAAGCCTTCGACTGATGCATGTACCTAACGTGTTTCGCCGAAACTGGCCGAAATCGAAATTTACGCCGGACACTACAAAATACTCATTATTTATTTTATTTATTTATAGATACTATATCTGACGAAGCCTGTGCTGTGGATTTATTTTGTACTTATTTTTTTATTTTACTTGCTTATATATTGAATAAAAATATTTAAATACCTAATACATAGTTCACTTTTATATGCGTTAAACCTCTTTTCAAAACAAACTAAATATACTATCTTCTTCTAAATATATAAAATAAGAAACTGACTGACTGACTGACATATCAACGCACAGCCGAAACCGCTGGTCCTAGAGATTCCAAATTTGGCACGTAGGTTCCTTATAAGGTGTAGAGGAGCACTAAGAAAGGATCTTTCGAAATTCACCTCATAAGGGGGTGAAATGGGGGTCCAAAGTTTGTATGGGAAAACAAGATTCGATTCGCACGCGGGCGAAGCCGTGGGAAGAGCTAGTACTTAATAAAAAAAAAAATAATAATCCACTTCCAGCGCGAATACGTCCTTCCAGCGTTCAAATGCAGCTGCTGTTGATCTTTCAGTAACTAACCGATGCTGAGACGAACGGCAACGCAACTGCAGCTCTGCTGTTATGTGCAATGCAACATCACTATCACTACATAGTATAAAACAAAGTCGCTTTTTCTGTCCCTATGTCCCTATGTATGCTTAAATCTTTAAAACTACGCAACGGATTTTGATGCGGTTTTTTTAAATAGATAAAGTGATTCTAGAGGAAGGTTTACATGTAGGTATAGTACCCATGCGAAGCCGGGGCGGGTCGCTAGTAATAAATAAATAAATATTATTGGACATTCTTACACAGATCAGTGTCCCACGGTAAGCTCAAGAAGGCTTGTGTTGCAGGTACTAGACAACAATATATAACTTATGACCTATGAGTATTTATGGGTATTTATATTATACTAGTATTCTAATGAATTAAGTAGGTGGATAGCTATTGAAGCCTTAAGTTACGTAATTATAAGAATACTTAATCAACAACCTGTATGTACTCTAGCCGTTGGAGCATTTGTGTGTATTGCACATTTTGATTGTTTATATAACATTTAGTTAATTTAATTCTTACAAAATGTAATTTAATGGATGACTGTTATTGGCCTTCTTATATGTAAGCACTAGTATGTTTTAGTTATATTTACGGCTGTAGTTATCCTGAATACCAATAAAATAAAAATAAAAATAATATACAAATACTTATATACATAGAAAACATCCATGACTCAGGAACAAATATCTGTGCTCATCACACAAATAAATGTCCTTACCGGGATTCGAACCCGGGACCGCGGCGTAGCAGGTCACTACGCGCTACGCCAGACCGGTTGTTGTGTGTTGGGGTTGCTTGTCTGTTTTATCGGTCTACAATCGCAAAGAAATTTTTACACAAAATCACATTTTTACTTCTCATAAATAATAATTAATATAAAGATAAAGTAATTAAGCGATGTCGACACAGACGAACTGCAACACCAACTCATGGCGACGGTGGGTCTAATATCATGCTAGCTCGTTGAAAATTACCGTCAGTTGGCAATTCAGTAGAGAAATAATCAATTTATTTAAATAAATATTTCAAACCTACGCCACTATTTATCAAGTCAATATTGACGTAAGTATTTAACGTTGAAAAAATAATGTTAAGGAAATAAATAATAAAACATACTAGCTTAAATTCGACCTATAAGTTTCAAATTGCACAAATTAAAATAAATCTACTCCCATGCTAGCACGGTTCACAAAGAGCCTACGAAGTCACTAAGAAATCCGTTTATTCTAAAAGGGCTTAGGTAATAAATTCCGAAGAAAACTTTGCTTTCAAGAACAAAAGAGCGTAAGTGCACATCGATTCAATATGAACTTACGTTGTTCTAGAAAGAGAGTAGGGAAGTAATAATAATAATGCTTACCTCCGGCGAGACGGGACGACCGCTCAGAGGAGTGCCGGGACGCGAAACTCCTACATTGGCGTTATGGAGCGCCAATAACCGCCAATACGCCAAGGCTGGACGCACACTCAACTTTGTCAACAATCACGTCACATTCCTAATTAAAACTTTGAATTTTCAAATCGAACGACTTTAAAATTTCGAACACTGAGCGCTCACACTGTGAACTTTTTTTTCTTATCAGCCAGCATTATTTCGTGACTGTAATCTTTCGAAATAATGTAGTTTAGTTCACCATAAAACACTACCGCACTTATTGAACACGAGTGTGACTCTGAAAAAGTAATATAAATGCAAAGATAACACTCGGAATGGATTGATAACGAATAGAAGGACACCTTGAGCTAAGTATATAGTTGCATTTCTTGCTTATTGCAAAAATAATAATTTTAGACCTACGGCCCTATTCGGATTCGAATTTTATGATACTTACTACAAATATTCGCTGTAGGTTCGAACAAAAACGTAACATATCGATATCAACATCGTATCCAAGCTAATATTTGACATATCTGAAAGTTCGAATCAAGCCGCTAGTTTTACCTTAAGTTAGGACATTACAACATTGTGACATAAATTACGTAAGATATTTCAATTCAAACCCTATATCTCTCAACGTCATAGACATGCCACTTAAATATGCTGTCCTATCTATAAATAAGTGACCATCTACACACCATTCTATTTAAAGCTACATCGCATACAAGTTGAAATTCCTTGCAAACGTTGGGCCAAACGTTCCGCCAATCCAGGTATCACAGGGCGGTTTACCCTCAGCCGTCATTCGTTCGCGCCCTCCCGGCCTTGCGCGTCGCGTGCCATCGGACCGTTCCGAAAAGTTTTGCGATACCGTTTGGACCGAACGGAAAGTTACTTTTTAATTTTTGAATTTGGAACTCTCGCGATTTGAGTGTTGCGAACAGTGAGGTTTGGACAAATGTTAGGTTAGTTTGGTTTTACTGTATTTTGAGCAATATTTATTAATTCATGCATTGTTCTGGGGATGTGTATAAAATATTTTTCTTCTTCTTCATATGGAATACAGCAAGAAAAATATTTATAACGCAAAAAACTAACTGTCTAGAATTGAAAAGTGTTTCATAAATAATTTGGAATATGCGTGTAATAATACATTTATTTAATATTAATTTTGTTTAAGGCATAAGGTATTGTAGAATATTTTTTTAATTACTTAACTAAGGAATTAATAATCTAAAAACTTTATCTTAACAATCAAAATAATATTAAACTCTATCGCAATACCATTTTCAGTACAGATGGTGTTTTTTTTACGCACTAGTGCGAGAAGTGGTTCATATGCCAGGTCGAAACTTCGGAGGCTCATCTGTACTGAAAAACGTCGTACGATACACGTGCGAAAAGGAAATTCGTAACTCGTGTCGATTTAAAACACTCCCTTCGGTCGTGTTTTAATTTATCGCCACTCGTTTCGAACTCCCTTTTTTACGCACTTGTATTGTAATGTACTATTTCTTAAGCAAATAAATTTCAATTCATAGGTAAGGACTAGGTAAATTTAATTTTTTACTCTACATTTTAAAGTAGTTTCCGGTTTTTTATTACGACGAAAAATATTGCTAAAACCTGTATGTAAATGAGACCACGTGTAAACGATAACTTTTATAGATAGTCGTTCCAACAGTGACACAATGTTACTTTGTTGTGTTACAGTGTAACGGTTACGATGATGAAAAAATGTGTACAGAATACACGCTTTTTACCATTTATATAAAATAAAAAGTGATTGTTGACGTTGATTGGCAGTGGTTTGGTAAAATTATAGATGCGGTGCAGTAATTTAGGTAATGATTACCTTTTCTGAGAAAACGCAATTGTTTTTCATTTTAGCTCCCAAAAAGTTGCAAAAAGCCTTGTCGCCTGCCATTTGTAAGTCCGCTTTAACAGGTTTTTTCGTATAAAAATACAAGACAATTTCGCACGTATGGTAACCGAAAAACTGGGACATTTTACTAGATTCCGAGACATATGTAGCGAGTAATTCTTCTATCTCGAATATTTCGATCTCAATCATCAAGTTTTTATAGAAATTGAAATTGCTAAAACTTAAAAAGCACTAGCACTAAAGGATGAAAATATTGTAAGTACCTCCTTCAAATATGCGAGGTATTTTCCATTCGAATAAAAATAAAACAGTAAACATACGCAACTCGTTAACTAATAATTACATAGGTACCTAGGACTTTTATATTTATACACATAGGATTTTTATATTTTACATCAGGTATATTATACATACACACTACACAGGATATTTTTAGCTCAGAACCCAAAGGCATATTTGAGTTGTTTGTTTACTTACTTTGTACATGTTTTTAAGTTAATAAATATTTCTATTTTAAAATCTTTTTCCAATGACGAATGCTATAGGTTACCGTGAGACTCAGTCAATTTGTGTAAGAATTTCCTTTAATATTTATTTATTTTAATGTAACATCAGTACGTTTTAGAAAACAAATAATAATTAAAAATAAACAGATATGCGTACTATTTCACGAAGTTTTAAATACAAATTCAGCCCCCGCAATTAATCTCAGTAAACAATCGAAATTAATAAGCATTCGGTTGAAATTTGCTTCTAACAGAAATGATTTGCAATTACAATTGGGAGTTGTTTGTGGCGAGAATTAGCCCCCACAATTAGAAATATTGTTGCGGGCGAGTTGAACCAACGAAATGTATGGACACACGATTCGTAAAGCCATTTTTTGAAGTGAAACTTCTAATGTGATTCCAACTGACAGCGTTAATCGTTTAACGCTCACTGACAGCGAATTGCGAATTTTGAAATACCCCTTCCTATTTTCATTTCCACATTACGAAGTTTCACTTCTTCCACGCGGAGGGACTCCACGTACTATTTCAGTCCTCGAATTTTATGCCGCTGTGTAAACGTTACCACTTCCCAGCCCCGTCGAACAGAAAAATAGTATACACACCATGGCCATTACATCTATTAGTATTAATATAATCTGATGTTGTAGCAATGTTACGTGAACAATATGTTTTAATGATTATGTTTTTTGAAGTTGGTTCTTAGATTCTCGGAGTTAAAGATTCGTTATTAAAGTAGGTAACACAAAATTAATTATTAAATGTAGTCTTCTTTTAGTCCTCACACATTAGAACGGATTACGAGTAGGTTCTGATACTTCTGAATACGTCTATTCTTCACAAGCTTCAGCTTGGCATATAAAGATATAATTACAAAATGCATAACTTCCATACTTAGCTTGGAAACTTACAACATAAGTGTTCGGATTCTGTGATTTTTTTAAATTTATTATGTACGTTGATTTTAAGCGTATTTTTAATGTAATTTTAGTGTTATTTTTGTTGGTATTTTATAATATTATGTATTATGTTGTACAATGTAAATATAATAGACTTATTAGGAACATTATACATATTACACATATTTTTTTAAATACAATCTAGCAATAAAAATTGTACACATATGTAAAAAAAAAAACTAAAAAGCTAAACAACAAACATCCAGTCCATAAGTTAGACGTCGAGTCAAACTTCTCAGTTGGCTCACGTAGCACTCAACATCGGAATACTCTCAATTCGTCGGAAGACCGAACGCATTTCGACTAAAATTAAACGTTCCTAATTGAAGTTAAGTAACTGAATGCGTAATTATTTTACAAGACAACGACGCCATTTCCAACCATTTGCGGCATTCCGTGTCTAAAGGGACCTTATGCTTTATTTTACTCCTGTGGCTATTCCAAGATGCTTAAATGACAGCTGATGATACTTAGGTATTTTTGTCATCCATAAATGATAACCAAACTTTATTTCTTCCTTCCACTATTAAGTATTTATCCACAATTTTTCTTACAGATGTGCCGTAATCATCGCTAAGCCAGCCGGTCAAACAGATAACATAACTCAAAAAGTTCCACAACTCAGAAAAAAGTTCGCGCGATAATCCTGGCCAGTAGGAATAGATGCCCGATAATTTAGAAGTGGGATAGTCTGCATCCTGGCCAGTAGAAATAGATGCCCGATTTGGAAGTGAAAAAGTGTGAATCCTGGTCAGTAAGAAATAGATGCCAGATAATATTGAAAAAGAAACGTTTGAATACTGGCCAGTAGAATTAAATACCTGTTTTGGAAGTGGAAAAGTCTGAATACTGGCCAGTAGAAATAGATGCCAGATAATAAGTGGGAAAAATTGAGAGGCTGTGGCTTGCTGGCGGCGGTGGATCTGGGTGGGGTGCGCGGGCGCCGCAGCGCAGCGCAGCCCGCTCGGCTGGGCCATGGGCAGCTCGCAGCGCCTCGCCGCTGTGGCTGCGGCCTCGCACGCGCGACATTACAACCACACGCACGAGGTGCTGCAGACCGAGTCGACGCATTATAATGTCAACATACTTTTTGTCAGGTTAGTATGAGGTTATTTATTTATTTATTTACACTTTATTGACAAAAGAAAAAACTCAATGTACAAAAGGCGAACTTAATACCATGACACTTTCTCTACCAATCAACCTTTAGGCAAAGCAGAAGAGATTAGAAAGAAGAATGAAGTGATGAGTAGAATCAGATTAGATGAGAGAGTTCGTAGTTCTTAAAATTGAATTAAATCAGTGGCGGCTGGTGAAAATTTCTGCTAGGCAACACTGAGCAAAAAGAAACCTACCTTAACATTAGGTACTTTACCTCTACTAGTAATCAATTTTTGGCAAGCCGGTGGGAATCGGCTTGTATGGACCAGCCGCTGCTGATACCTATACAATAGGCAGTTCCAAGTAATACCTATACACTTTTTGTCATGTAATGTAGTAGCAAACAGCATTTTGCGCTTTTATAGAGGCCTGTTTTAGTCTGAAGAAATGCCTTTCGGGTTGAATAACTATTGACATTATTATGAAACTAGATTTTTTTATTAATCTGTATCTGTATATAAGGTATATATCTACTTTATTCCCGTAAGTCGTTGAAACTAAAGAATTCAATACTCCTAGCTGCAAATACCCTAAATACTAGGTAGTTACTCTGGCAAACTTCAACCAAACTATCATATACTCTTATTACACTAAGGAATAATGTCCCCATAAAAATATATCCATCTTATAAAAGTCTAATAACATAATAACGGGAATGAACCACAATTTAAAACTATAAGCTGAACAAAGTCCCAAGGCGGTAAGTAAAGTGTGAGCACCTCGTAACTATTTTATGATAACAAGATTTCCTGACATAGGTCATCTCTCGATCTTTATAATTCACAAAAGATCGTATCTCACTATGAGCGACATACAAGTATACGACTTTTGAGTGCTACAAGTAGAAGAGAAGCATAATACAACAAGGGCGTATGTGAGTATGAATGTAATAGGTAGTTACAACTCTGTCAAAGTAAGTTTTCTAAATTCCGTCTCTGAAAACGACTGGTCAGACTCGTTACAGTTTTATAGCGCGTTGAATTCCTCAAAAGGGTAGTAAGACGAAGATTTACAACAAAGAAAAGTCTACGTGGTATGGGAAGGATTTATGTAATAAGTTACTATCAAGTCTAGTAGAAATATCGAGAAAATTGTCGTTGAAATTATTATAAAAGAATCGTTTTGAGGATAGACGGTTTCGGAATTGTCACTTTCAAAACTTTGCAACACTCTAGTGAAGTGACACAACCAATGGTATCAAAATATGTCTTTTACATATTATTCTGAGACAATGGCTTGTATTTATTTGTGCTGGGGATAAATCTCTTATGATCTTCCCCATTATTTGACTTTATTGCCGTTGGCGGGCTTAATCTCAATTCCTTTCATACAGTATAACATCAGTATAATAAAGAGTTTTGGCCACTCCCGCTCCCCGCTGAAAGTGCCGCCCACCCCTGTTAAAATTAATGTCATATCTCAGTCCCACTTACGCGTTCACCTACACGAGTTTAGAATGTGTGCCATATATTTGATCGCCAGTGTCCGAGATGTGGTAAACATCTCAGGGTTAACCACTTAACTCAGGGTTAGTGTCTGTCAAATTCCATATAAAATGGTGGGTTAACCCGTTGATGCAATTGGCCCTTATTGGTGTTTCAAAAGTACATTGAACTGCCATATTGCAGGGGTACTACGAGCGCTACGCCATAATTCGTAGCATTACTCGCTATAGAGTTATAATGAAGTCTTCGTAGCAGTCTGCTATCCCGCCATACGCATCAAAGGTTTACCACCGGTGTAAACGTCACATAAATTCCGCCCGACACGCGTAGGTACTTAAACGTCTTTAAAATTGATAGCCTTACCCGTTTATAGGTTAGATCAGGGGTTCCCAATCGACAGACCACGGTGAAATTGCAAGTTGAGAAATAAAAACTATTTTTGTATTTATTCTTTTTATTTTATTTATTTGGGTCATCAACAGCAATACAAAAAATAAATTTAAGACGAAAAAATAAATTTAACTAGACGCTAGTTGTGCCTGCTCGTCACTGAAAAGATCGCTCCCAACTAATACGATCTCCGAAGTGTACTAGTTGGTTCTTTTAGTTTATTTAGTTCAGTAGTACACCGAGAGAGCGAGAGACAAATTGAGCATATGGCGTACAGTAAAGCTCGCTCGTACTAAATAGCCGGTTCTAGTTCGGTTGCGGCCGAATCACACGGATCGCTTTGCTGCCATTGTCACTCCTCGGCTCTTTGCTCCTATTCTGTTGCGCGCGTGTGTGTACTAACTGTACTAAAGAGGAGAACTCATTTGGGAATAGTTCAGTCTAGTACAGTGGAGGGAATCGTGTCTTTTGTACTATTAGTACATGTACTACACAAGCCTACTCGACGCTTTAAACCTAGCTAGTCCCTTCTAAATAGATAAGTAACATGATAATTACCTCATGCCGCACCTCTTTACCGACAGTGTACAAGGACAGCGACACAGTTTGGGAACCCCTGCGTTAGGTTATCAGGTCATTCGTGACCGCAGGTAGGCCAAGGCGCACGTTGACGTAAATCGCGTGAAACTTCCAATAGCTCTATTTAAAAAGGACTTAACAGACATGATTTTACCTGTCATAAAACTCTTTTTGCCGCAGATCACTAAACCCTTCCCAGTGTTTTTTTCTAAGGGATGTAAGTGACATGGCTTTTTAGTGTAAATTTCACTTATTTCAGCTGGAAGCAGAACTATGTTTATTTACTGGTGTTTACAGCGAGGTCACACGGATATAATGAGATAGGGGAGCGACGGGTGAAAACAGTGAAGGGATGTTTAAGTCATTGAAATAGTTAGTGACCTTACTAAAGTTACTAAGTGACCTTAGTAAAGTTTACAAACACAACCCTAGGCTTTATAGAGGAAAAGTCTGCATCAGAAAGCTTAGCCAAGATATCAATCACTCACGCTTCGTGACGAATGAAACCTCAATGTCTCTGTAGCTAATACGGAGCGAACGATTCACAACCACATCATTTTTAACCCCCGACGCAAAAACGTCGGGGTGTTATAAGTTTGACGTGTCTGTCTGTCTGTTTGTGTGTGTCTGTCTGTGGCATCGTAGCTCCCGAACATATGAACCGATTTAGATTTAGTTTTTTTTTGTCTGAAAGCTGAGTTAGTCGGGAGTGTTCTTAGCCATGTTTCATGAAAATCAGTCTACTATGCCGGGAATTTTTTCAAAATTTTAATGTTATTGTTAGTTTATATTCCGATATTAAACAATAAGTAAAAGTGCAATAATCTACATACATAATATTTACCTAATTCGCAAAGTCCTTGACTGATCGTCCAAAGTCAAAACTGTGACCGTGTCTATAATTTTATAATTATTTATGAATTTTGTGGTTTTTTTCGTGAATTCGATTCCAACCTTAGATCCTACAAAAGTTTTTTTTTTTTTAAATAGCCTGTGTTGTGTGTTGTGTCTCACTACTGAGCAAATACCTCCCCTGTGGCGAAAATAAACGTTTAATAAAACTAAATTCAAAATAACCCCACGTGCGTTTAACGATTACAAGTCACCTGCAGCAAACAAACTATTACGCCCCTGTTTAATATCCCTCCTTAAATAATCAATGAAAGTGTCCCGCAAACGTTTCTTACGTGAACATTGCCGGCCGCGGGGATGGGCGGCCCACAAATTGCTTTTCATGTGTCGAATTAACGCGACGTCCGGTTCTCTAGGGCTGCCACTTGCAAGATATATGGCCGAGACAGGCAAATAAGCTCGTTTACATCTGTGGGAGAAGCTTGATAGGCATTTACAGGAAGAATTTACGAAATAAAATCGACTTCAAAGTTTAGTAAATGGCATAAGTACATAAATAGGCTACTAGACTCTTATCGAATTTGGCACAAGAAGTGATTGTTTCCTGTAGTATTTGACATAAGAAACCAATTTTTATAAATTTTGGGTATTAAAAGTGTACGGTGGCTACGTATTTTCGGTAAAAAATGTGTATAATATTTATTTTAACTTTGGGCACCGAAAACGCTGTCAGACGTGTAGTGACGTCATAGAACCTAACTTACCTTTATGCGGAGTCAATCACTGACATGATGAACTTTATATGCCTCATAACTTAAATGTCAGAAAATTTTGTGCTCAATTCGATTTACGTCATGCGCAGACAATCTATAGATTAACATGGCTAATGATGTTTTTGCCTAATTAAGTTAAAGTAAACTTTATAAATGTTTTTTTTTTTGGTTTTCAAGTCGTAACAAAATATGGTAGTATTTTTTTCGGTTAATTGGACAATGGACAGTAATAAATAATATAAAAGAGACTTTAAAAAAGGGTCAAGTAGCCTATACTCACGCCTGTACTTTGTAAAAAGGGGTAGGCAGAGCAAAAGAAACTGGTCATGTTGTCAGTGTCACTCTTAGCAATTAAGGGCGAAATTGTGATATTACAGTTATGGGTTGCCAGTACATCTCCCACACCACAGTTAAACCCATACCCAACTGTCAACTTCTGTGACACTCACGGAAGGACATAGGGTGGTAAAATTCTTAACCCGTCACCACACGGTATAAAAAAATTGGCTGTGATAGACGGACAGACGGACGCACGAGTGATCCTATAAGGGTTCCGGTTTTCCTTTTTGAGTTACGGTACCCTAACAATCCGAAACAAAACCCCACAGGCTATTTTTAGTCACAAGAAACTTAAGTTATTATAATCCCTTGAAATGTTTAATATTTTAATTACAATAATCTTACATTAACATGCAGAAACTTAAAAACTAGATCTAACCTAACAATACACACACAGATACAAAAACCTAACCTACCAAGCCCCCCCGTGAGCTTCCCGATGCAAAAGTACCCATAACGCTTGCCGCATTACCGCGTTGAACCGCGATGGATAACCTTTACATCAGGAAGGTCCCAGAAAAGATCCCTTGAAAAGATTCTCAAGAAAAGGATCCACGGTACGTAGCCAAATGCACAAACGCTTACGATAATATCGATGTCGTATTTAGCTATCTTTATCGCTCTTCCATATTGTCGTGACAAAGCCAGACTAAGGCCTGATTTAGAAGGCGTGCGTGCGGGCTGTTGAGATTACATACAATTTTGCACAGCCATCAAATACCGCAATGTAATAAAACTCGTATTCGAGTTCTTGTACCGTCTAAATGGGCCTAAGTTTCGATTGGCGTCTAGCGTCAATTGTCATATCGGCTTAGGCCGGCTGATCGGCTGACATTATGAAAAAGTTGTCTCCCAGGCAATTCAAAGAATAATCTCTTCTTAAAGGTCATGTTTTCTGGGTCACGTCATACGAATTGCCTTTCTCGTTTTGTACCAACGCGACGAGACGGATGTCTAGCCTTTCAGACTCTAGGGTTGTCTCTCCGTGATATTAAATGTCACGGACAATGGGTGGACAATGAAATCCTGTTTACAATTATTCAAAAGTGCAATCTTGTGTAGAAATGAAACATTTAACGATGTTGTACACCGTGCTTGCCTAACAGCAAAGATGTAAATAAATAAATATTGGGGACATCTTACACAGATCAACTTAGCCCCAAACTAAGCGATAGCGATATACATACTTAAATAGATAAATACATACTTATATACATAGAAAACAACCATGACTGCAAGTGCGTTTACACACTATCCGATCCGATATCGGATGTAGAACCGAGCCATCTTTGACTTCTGATTTGTTTTATAGAAGAAACAAGTTCAACTATTTGTATAGTGGCCGAGCGTGTCAGATTTTGTACTAAAGTTGTTACTTGTCTGTGATTTTAAATATGTCTCAGGCCCTCATAATTTTTGTGTTGTTGCAATTAAATTAAATATCACGTAACATTTTTTTTTGATTTTGTTGACTTCAACTTATAAAAACTGACGCCCGAAAGCTGCATGCTGTGAGTAAAGACGGACAACTCAGTCTCAGTCACTCAGGATTTTACCATATTTTACTGATTATACACTAAACTTTCGTGAGACATATTCAAATAATTAATGAAACTACGGTTGTTCTCACGTTATTATATCGCTATTGCTGCGACATGTTTCGAGCCAATTCGGAGGGGCTTCAGGCATATAGGAGTTCACGCGGCGGCTTAACTTTGGCGGAGTTTGAGTACAACCGTAGTTTCATTAATTATATTTTACTGAGTTCATTTGACACGCTAAGAGATACGTTTGCTTGATCTATGCTATGGTGTATATGACATCTGTGGTTTTATCCTATTACCACTGACAACCCTAATAGTTGCGAACTAACTTCGCACTAGGCCCTAGTGACTAGGGCTACAGCTAATCTAGGGCATTAACCTATTTGTTGACGCTTCAGATGTTTGAATGGATGGTTTTCTCACAGAATAATTTGACAAAAGTTATCATCTGTTTTTTTGTAGTTTGTAGTTTCCGAAGCGACTTTCTACTTAGCTCAAATGAGTGACGTTCGTTTACAGACAACACGATTTAGTAGTATGTACCTACAGTCACGCACTTAAAGAATTAGACATCCTGAATAACTTTTCTAAATACACCTGTACAGTTTGCGGTCAAAAATAATGAATTATCCCTTCTACGAGTATGTATAAACATAATTTTAGTTACTTCTGAAGCGTTATTTGATCCGCTACTTTTGATGCTGACTGTACTTTTAGTAAACTATAATACCAATCATCATCAAATACAAGGATTTAATACAATAAACCACGAGAAACAAACAGAACGGGAAAATACAATAGAACGCGCAAAAGGCGGGCGATGCTCACCATAACCATTTTCTATACCGATCGTAGGGCTGCGCACATCATCGGTTATCAGTACATAATAAGTATTATTATATTGGTTTTACGAGCGCGCTGACACTATTAAGTACAGTCAACCAATTGGAACCCTAGGCCACCGTAGGACTATGTCATACTGACGTTACAAATCAGATTGTAAGAAATATCTTCTGTTTGTCATTTTGACATAGTTCTAGAGTGGCATAGGGTTCCAATTGGTTGACTGTACCTACAGTTTAAATGGTACCCTACATTTTAAAGGGGGCATTAAACTTTGAAACTGAATGATGACAGTTCCGTATTAAATTTATTATGGTGTAGGAGTTTAAAGTATCTGTGTGGGTGTAAAATACGACTTAGATTGGGTAGCACTTTACGGACATGACATCCCACTACTCAGCTACATTAAGGCTTTTTTATTACTAATAACTATATATAGTGTTCGAAACGCCGAGATGAATTATAAATTCATTATACGCGATATATTCCGTTTCCATAGTTTTATTTTATATATATAAACAATTTGTTAGGATATTGTGGGTGTGGTTTATAAGTGATATCAAAGGAATGCCGTCAACTCGTTACGATAAATAAACACACCCTACCTGGGTAGGTAGCCGAATGGCACAAACGCTCGTATCTATCTCTATCGCTCTTGCGTATTGGCGCGACAGAGCCAGACTATCTTTCGCGGCGTTTCGTTTTCGTTTCGCGTCGCAGAAATGCCATTCGGCTACGGCACCTGCTCAGTCTTCTCCATTTCGCCCGGTCTTCGGCATCTTCAGGTGTGAGATTGTTCTCTTGCTCACGACGTCCAGCCAGCGCTCCTTAGTGCGTTTTCACATTATCCGATCCGATATCAGATAATGTGAAAACGCACGCGGATATATCATACGTTACAGGCGTCATCTTAGATTTTTTCCGTTGAAATCCTTCCGACATCCGGTAACGGATAGGATAATGTGAAAAAGGACTTAGAGCCACCGGGACCGCATGACCTAGGGCCTTGGACAGTGAGATTGAGGCATCTGTTTCTGGCGTAGTCTACCGGTCTGCGGTGTATATGGCCATAATACATATGTCGGAGACAGACCGGATATTGGCACGGACAGTCAATTGTTGCGCAGCGCGCGAAGAGTTGCAGCTGAACAGCTGACGTCGCAACCAACCAGTTGTCCCCACTTCGTGCGCTAGGACAGAGCCGGGATACCTGAGACCCAGCACCCTCTGGCGGAATACGCTAGAGACAAGAAGTCTTAGAGCTACCTCGGAACTGTCCACGCTATAATTGTTCTAAATGAAGTCGTTTACCAGTTATTGTAAAATTGAAAGTGTGTAAAAATAAATCGTTGATTACTATCGTCGTCGTCTTAATCCTCGATGACCCAGCAACGCCCTGATGTCTGAAAATGGTGGCAATCCTGACCTATCCCCGTCATATAAATATTGAAGTATAACAGCCGTATTTGCCATTACAGTAATTGTGGCGGCCTCTGACAGCGGCGGTTCCGCAGTGATAGGTGAGGCGGGTCGCGACAGACCAATGCTATTCTCGACCACTTTCCTTTATTATACATAGTTTTAGGAAGATTCATTATTGATCGTGGTTCACCGCTTTTTGATCCTTCACAATTCTTTTAGTACAGGTAATTAGGTATACTACATTTCTAAAATGTGTCTATACTTCATCCAAAATGACAAATTGCAGGACTAAATGCTTTAAACAACCTTTTATTGACTTTAGATATGCAGTTGAAAATATACCCGGTCAAGCAAATCTTGACACCAAAGAAGCCGGTAAATTTGAAAAAGGTACAGGCGAAAGTTTGTCGTCCCATAGCAAATTTCAATTTCTCTCATTTCTTTAATGTCAAGATTTGCTTGGTCGTCTATAGTTAGCCTCGTAAGTCCCAGCGTACTTGTACAAGTGCAAATTGAATTCGAGTTTTAAACTAATATAAATAAAAGAAAGAAGATAATCCAGTAAACGGGCCGAGTAACAGAAAAACAATTCACAAACAAAGGAGAGCAATTAGGAGCGTCCGCACGGTACAATGGACAGAGTTGACTGTCATGTAAACCCACTCGTTGCACGTGCATCGCCCTAATCGCTGACCAATCACGTGCAATCTGAGTTTTCTAGTATTAGCTCGTTATCGTGGATGAAGTATACTTACAAGACCTTACTCTATAGACCTTACTCTATAGAGTAAGGTCTTGTAATTTTTTATTGTAATGATGGCTTGTTTCGATGTTTGATGATTTGGGATCTTGGGATGACTTGGGATCACCTTTAATTTATAGTCCTGTCATTAGTTATTCTAATTCGTTGGCTATTCTATGTATAGTTGCTAACGTCAGTATCTTCCCACTTTTCTATGTATTTTGTATGGCACCGACCGTACACAGTATCATATTGGTAGTCAGGTCATTTTTAACCTTATATTCTCTACTTGAAGTTGAAATAAATGCGCTCTGTAGTTATCATAATCCCGACTACATAGAGCATACCGACATAGAAATATAAATAGAAAATAGAAATAGAAATATTTTATTCATGGCAAAATGAAAAAAAAAAAATACTACATCTAGATACAAAATCTGTTTCAATTTATGTTGCAAGTTTAACATAAACTTTCATAATAAACTTTACTCTCCAGCCATAAGACCTTTACTCCCCCATTAAAAAGATACTCAGACCAGAAGTTTTAAAGTTCATAAATTGTAAAACAGTCTCTCACAAGATGACGATAGAACAAAATGAGGACAATCTACAAATGCACCTCATCGACTTTCAAATAGGTACGCCAGACTGGAATAAAACCTCTTATAAACTTCTACTTTTCATGCTATATTAAACTCTAATACACGGGCATTAGGGAAATATTACAATAGCTTGAATATATGAAGTAAGAGGTATTGAAAGTGAACGAGGAACAGACGTTCAACGGTTTTCAGTGAACTGCCGGGCTAGCCGAAGTGACAATGGTTGACTAAAGTAAAATCCATAATCCTACGGACCAAATTGACAAGTAAGTGTGAACAAATGTTGCCACAGTTTGGCCAGTGTCGTTCTTATCGATATTAAAATTATTATTACATCGTAGATTTAAGGTGCAACCAGACGGGACAATCAAATTGGCAATTTGATCGGCTAATCAATATACCAACTTTTTCTGTGATTTCGACAGATCAAAAGGTCTGTAGACCCCTAATTAGAGATATTTTTTTTATTTCAAAGCAGCAATTATATGATATGAAAATTATATAGATATTTATGATATACTTGCCATAGCGTGACGGATACTTTATCCCCATAGATATGTGATAAAATTGAAAGCATAATACACTGGCTGGGAATGAATAATATTTTATAATAAAGACTAGTAAAATTATCGTCGGACATGGTATTTTATTTTTTACCTACAGGCTTGGAAACCTTTTTATGTTTTAAAACTAGTGAGTAAAAACGCATGGTATCCATCCACTACCTCGAAAATAGAACAAACCAAAATGTGTACCTCTTATTTGAAACTAATAATATACTTATTCTTGATTTAAACTTGTCTGTTATATGTACTTTACAACTTGTCGATATATTGTTATCGATATATACCCTTCACTATTTTTATTTTGCTGTTCCTGGTAACATTTTACCTGTCAGTCATTTGTCAATTTAGTCCGTAGGATTGTGGATTTTACTTTGCCATCGAAGCACAGTCTGGCTCTGTCTGTCTACAGAAGAGCTATAGGGAGAGCTAGCTAAGAAACGATTAAGAAGTGTAAGCGATAGTGACGTTGGCTAGTTACTGAGTTATGAATTACTTTGTGACGGGTGAAATGGCTTAAGTTGAAACAGAACCATTTACATATCATTTGATGTGTTTGCTCGCTGGTCTAGTAGTCACGTCTATTGGCTATTACACCCTACCCCACCCTACCCTATTGGACATTAAACCCAATTCAGTGAGGATAGGTTCTTATTAAATATGTTAAATAGAATTGATTGCAGCCAGAATCGATCTTAGTATAACGAATCAGATACACAATGAAAACGTATTTAGCCTGTCCTGAGTTTAAGCCAAAAAAGTCGCAGAGGTTGTCTAGAATAATATAAACTCATTAAATATGTACGTACTCCTATATGCGGTACTCTATTGCATCTACATTAATTAATAATACGATCTATAAATTCGACCTCACATGATTTGTATGATTTTGGTAGAAGAAACCCCAAGTAACTTTTGAAATTGTGAGATAATCACAACGAATCCAGTCTCAATACTCTATTTTCATCAATTTTATAATCTTTGATCGAATATTGGTACAGTCGTAACGTAAGTGGAAACAAATTATGCGTCGACTAAAATAGTTTGTGACGTAGATTACTCGTAGCGCTACGTAGTCGTAGATGCCACGTGCTACGATAATGAAGAGTTGAGTGGAAAATAGGATAATTAACCGAACATTAATATAAAACACTGTAAAAATAAACTCAAAACAATATAAATGTAGCCGCAATGACAAAAATATATTAATCTCACTACTTCGATGGCTGGCGATTATGCTTCCAATTTTATCTCTTATCCACGTGGATAAGACATCTGTCACTCTCACACTGATATACTTGTCAGAACGTGACGGATGCTTTATCCACGTAGATAAGTGGTGAGCCGGGCTGAACAGCAATTTTAGTTATTTGTCATACAAGGAGGTAATATTGTTTAAGCGCACATGCCAATACCCGAGCAAGCGAAAGATTCCAACATTGAACCGTGAGTGTGAGCGATGTGAGGGTTTCAAGGCAAGAACGCTAAACAAACTTCGCCACCGAGTGAAACACAAAATTTTTCACCACCAATAATATTAATAAAAAAACCGGCCAAGAGCGTGTCGGGCCACGCTCATGCCGTGGCTTGCGTGGGCGACGGTCGCGCGATGATCGCGCGACGGCGATGCGACGCATACGAAATCAAACCTTATCGATATGGAAGTATGAGACGCGAAGGCGACGATCGCGTGACCGTCGCCCACGCAAGACACGGCGTCAGTGTAGGGTTCCGTAGTTTCCGACATGTTTTCAAAAACTGTTTAACCCATCAAGTTCAAACAATTTTCCTAGAAAGTTTTTATAGTTCTACTAAACTAGTGAGATTAATTTCATATTTTTTAAAGTTGTGGTTCAAAAGTTAGAGGGGGCGGGGGACACTTTTTTTTTTACTAGGAGCGATTCTTTCCGAAAATATTAAAGTTATCAAAAAAATATTTTAGTAATCCCCTATTCATTTTTAAATACCTATCTAACAATATATCACACGTTAGGGTTGAAATGAAAAAATAAATCACTCCTCACTTTACGTGTAGGGGGGGGTACTCTTATAAAACATTTTTTCCACTTTTCATTTTACCACTTTGTTGGCGTGATTAATATACATATTGGTACCAAATTTCAGCTTTCTAGTGCTAACGGTTACTGAGATTATACGCGGACGAACGGACGGACAGACAGACATGGCGAAACTATAAGGGTTCCTAGTTGAATACGGAATCCTAAAAAAACCTTTGCAAACATGGAAAGTTTGGAGTCTATTCCGTGTTGCAATTTAGTTCAATACTAAATTGTGTGGTGTGGTGTGGTGTGTGGTATTAGCAGGTAAAAGCTTAATATTCACTGTAATTTAGACTAGCAAGTACACAAGCATGGATTACAGAAACTCGAGATAAAAGTTAATTGGTCCATTGGCGGTGAATGCCAATGCTAATACTACCGATAAATTGTGTCAATACTATCCGGATTAATATTAGGCCCTGAACAAATATACAGCAAAACAACGTATTTGTGTAGAAATCTGCGGGCCTTGAATACACTATATGAAAGTATACTTACAATATAATTAGGTACTTATAAATCATAAGAATTCCCATTCAAGTGTGATGACTTACCTGTAAAAGAACAAAAAAAACATAGTTAATATTTTGTCTAAATACCTACAATTTTTTTTTTACCTTAAATATAAAATAAGGTCTATGAAATGCATTATAGTATATTGTGCAACAAGGGAGGCAAGGGGGATATAGTCGACGAGTGTTAATAACTCGCGACAGCCGCAGTGAGTTATAGACACGAGTTTACAAAATCCTTACCTCCTGAGTTACACACAATATTTTT
Organism: Leguminivora glycinivorella; assembly: GCF_023078275.1. NCBI lineage: Eukaryota > Metazoa > Arthropoda > Insecta > Lepidoptera > Tortricidae > Leguminivora > Leguminivora glycinivorella. The sequence continues at coordinate 6,877,030 of NC_062986.1, read as the reverse complement.
CATCACATTTAAGAGGAAAATACAGAGAAAAAAATCATAAGGCAAAACCTTCAATGAATGGCGGTGTTGTACTGCCCGTTGCTATGGCAACGCGATCAAGCGCAAATCGAGATGGCCGTCACAATTTCCTGCCAGATTGCAAATTATAACTATTTATCTACGTTAAATTGACAAAATAAATGTAAAATACACTGAAATAATTGTATAACATAAATAAAATGCATTTTCATACCGTATAATACCTCTATTTTTTTATAGCTTAATAGTCAAATTTTAGTTGTGCAAAAATATCCTTGAAAAAGTGCTGATTGAAACATCCTTTGCCTGAAGTATTGTACGGATTGTATTAATTTTTAAAACTAAATCCATTACTGCCTTGGGAATAGAATTTGGGTTCAAACTAGTGAAAAAAGCCTATTCTCTTAATTTTCGCGTATTATAATTATATTTTCGTTTTCTTTCAACCCGAAACTTGAGCAGTCGGCGTATTATGATTCCAATTTTATTACTTGAAGAAGATCTTTGTGGGTAAAGCCTCCGTCACACTTTGGCAAATATGTCAGTGTGAGAGTGACAGATGTGATCTACGAGGATAAGTGATAAAATTGGAAGCATAATACGCCGACTGTTTCATGTGCTCTACCTGCCCCTTTGAAAACATGAAACAAAAAATGAAAATGAAAAATGCTTTATTTAGGTATCAAAATGTCAGCTTATTAAAGTACATATGCATAATGGAGTTAATGTAAATATAGCCTTGGAATAGTGTCCTGAGCCCTAAACTAGGTTAACCTGTCATATAGGGATCAGGGAATAAACCACCTCGGGTTGGAAGGTCAGATGTCAGTCGCTTTCGTATAACTAGTGCCTACGCCAAATCTTGGGATTAGTTGTCAAAGCGGACCCCAGGCTCCCATGAGCCGTCGCAAATGCCGGGACAACGCAAGGGGGATGATGAACATAAAAAGACCTGTGACCGTGACAAAGGGGCCTGGCGTTTTTCATCAGCTAGTTTCATATGACCAGCATTATTTATTAACCTCGACAAACATCATTGTTTGACGTCACATCTGAATTTGTAACTTCTCGCAGTCATAATAAGTGTATAACGTCAATATACGTCACAACTGTTAGTCAAACTCATCCTACGTCACTCAAAAGGTCACATTCAAATTCTGGTCCCTATATTTTTAGAAACTCGCTTATTAAACTGCGTAAACACGAGCCATCCGCTTAAACGACGGAACGATATTAAAATGCTGCAGATATAAAATCGGAGCCATCTTATCTTAGGTTACGAGGCGAGATAAAAAGGCTTTTAAACGAGGTTAAGGCGGATATCTTCGGATCTAACCCCACGCGCCTTGAGTGACGCTTTATTATGGATGCTCGGTGATAAGGCACACATGTAAAACTTTAACCACCTATATCTTAACCAATTTGTACTAAATATGTCTTAATTTCTTAAGATAAGATTCGGATAAGGTACAGCGGGGCAAATCTCGACTGGGGGACAATTGTAACTGATCCATTTTTTCCATTATTACACTATGATGTTGAGTTCAACATGTATCCACTGAAAACGCCTACCATATACACCCGGTGGACATTCTATTTAATAATACAAACATTGTAAAACATGGAAAAAATGGACTAGTTACATTTGTGTATCCCCCAGTCGGGATTTGTCCCGATATACCTTATCGCTAACCTCAGCCTGTCTAGCCGAAATGACAATCGTTGACACTATAACCGTTATAATTATTCTCTGTACATGTAATTTGTTCTGTACAATAAAGTGTTTACTACTACTACTACTATTAGATGCCGATCGAAACCCAGTCCGGCTCTATAGGAATGAGCGATAGGGACAGCTAACTACGATAATGATAATAATATAATCGCAAAATTTTTGGCGTCATTCGCTCGATATGATGTGCATGCCGTGATGTGCGTGCCACAAGATTGTGTGAAGTAAAAAAAAAAACGCCTCAGTAGAATCAAAAAAATCTACACGAGCGAGTCTCAAAACTACTAAAAATGTTCGTTGTAAATGCGAACATAGAAAATCCGTATATACCTATTCAACAAACACAAACCACAATATCACGAATTAAAGATATCACTATTTGAAATGTAAATCCCAACATTACAATCCCTGCAATATGGATTAGTGTGCACGTGTGAACAGATAGCGACTTGCAAACACAGGGGAAATAATAAAAAATAATGTTTCCGTGAAAGGTCAAGCGTATTGATTTCAGAGCCCTTTTGGGGAAGGTTTGTGTGACCCTAGTCTTGTGTGATGTTATGATCACGTTCGAAACCCGTTTGGGCTTATGTAAACTTGATAAGTGGCAGAAGTATGTTGGAAAAATGAAAATGAAATTAATGTTACGCTTAACGAAACACATGCTCCCATGAGCCGTGGCAAATGCCGGGATAACAAGGAGTATGATGATAGAAGGAGCGCTTTATTAATAAGATGAAAATAATAACACTATGCGATTGTGATAGGATAACATTAAGTTCATAAAGAGGTCATCCGAAAAATTAGACATAAGTACTGAAAGAAAGGCACTGCAGGATGCGTAGCGGAAAAAACTATCAAACTTACTATCTGGATGTCTACATGAAGTGATCATTTCTTTAAAAGAGAAAACGACGCGAAATGTTAATACAGCCATGTGGGTAACATTTACCTTTGTAATTTCATTCGTTTAAATCAAATTAAACTACTTAAAAAGACGAAAGTAGACGACCGGGATATAACCTGTATTGAAAAATGCAGGCAATTTTTTATTCATCATAAAATCTCGTGCTGAAGGTGTACAACCATAGTGTGTGTTCGTATAGATGTATAACCATAGACACTATTCATCATACATCAAATTGTGTAAACATATTTACCCCGCCCGTTCCTCTTAATCACCTGCCTGCACAGAAACTTGGGACTGCCCCGAAACCCGTCCCATACTTGCCACGGATCCAAGTTCAGAGACCCCAAAACTGTTAATTACCAACCTGGACTTGAGCTTTAATCCCCGTTTAAGCCCCAACAGTTTAATTAAATCATTTTAAATTAACTTAATTCGGTTGGGAATTATTATGGGTGAATAGTTTGATTAGTTCATATTAAGGCAGGCACGCGGACGGTCCGCGCGACTAATTTGTATGAAGTTGATGTTGTCGTCCGCGCCACTTTAAGACGATACGGTAGGGGTCAATTCTCCATACAAACGCTCTCGACTATTTCCTCCCTGGTTTTTGAAGATAGAGCAATGATTTTTTCAACACAGATTGTTATTATTTTTATCTGTGTCGGACCGTTTTGATTTTTTTGATATTCTGCTTTTTAAAGATTCTAGAGCCGATCAAAAAATTCCAAAAACGGCCTTTTTCATTGTGGCGCAAAAAAAGGTGTGATACTCAAGATTGGTAACAATTAACCAAAAAAGCTAAACGGTCTGACATAGATTATTTCATTGTTATTCAGATTCTCAAATTTCGTTCCGATTGATTAAGTTTTGAAGGAGGAAAGAGTCGAGAGCGGAACCTCGATTTTAAAGATTTTTTTGAAATATCTTTTGACTGAGTTGTTCTTAATGGACAATTTTTTTTTGATAAATCTAGTTAATAACACTTGTATATTTAACTGAAATTCCCAAGAAAGGGGGGCTCCTTTCCATTTTAGCATTTTCGCTACCGTATCCTCTTAAAACGCTCCCTTCATACATATTAGTCCGGTGCGGATTGGTCCGCGCGGACGGTCCGCGTGACACTAAAACCAGCCTAGATTATTTGCTTATTAGTTTATATTCGGAATTTACAGTATAAATATTCTGTGAGCCGTTGATTTTTTTAAAACTATAAGCGAAATGGAGCCATATTTGTACCATTCACCTTTTGTACATGCCTGCCTTCAAAATAATACAAAATGACAAAGAACAGCGAAATTTAAACATGTTGAATCGACGAAAAAAAAATTACGTTATCCTATATTTTTCATAAATCAGACGGACACTATTCAGACAGTATAGTATATTCTAAAGAACTTATTTCTAATCTTGTAAATAAAATATTTTAGGAATACACTCCTCAGGGAATGTTTTGTTTGCAGTGCGACGTTATGCGGGGTGCTAGTAGCAGTGTGCGCCGCGTGTTGGCGTCGTTCTCCATCGTCGAACAAGCCTGAAGACGTGTCCGAAGTCAGTGGCGTCTACACTGTCAGCGGGGACAGCAGGCTTAATCAGGTAAGATCCTTCTGCAGTGTAGTACCTAACGTCGCTCGCCATCGTCGAGCAAGCCTCAAGACGAGTCCGAAGTCAGTGGCGTCTACACTGTCAACGGAGACAACAGGCTTAATCAGGTAAGAAAGTCCCAGAAGAGTTTCGTCAACAAGGTTTTGTGCCTCTAATTTCATGGTCTTCAGTTTATGCTATACGCGACGTCTTGACAACAATACTGTTCTGAATTTTGACGCGGTGATTTAAACGTTCGATGCGTTTATCACAGACAACAAAAATGAAAATTTACTTAATTCGACATATTATGTCGGGTCAAAGCCATCTTTGTCAAAAACGAATTAATAGAAATTATAAACTCAAAAGACCAAACTCTCCATTGTTGAGTTTGAAATTGTACATAAATGTTCTAAAAATATTTCCCACGTACATAGATAGATTCAGCAACCCTCAACGTCGCTTGCACCTCGCCAGGAATTTCTTTATTAAGTAACGCCCGCCGTCTCAGAACGGAAATAGAAACTGAATTTCGGGAACAGTTTTCAGATAAGCGACCTCAGTGGGAAGTTAAATAACTTACATAACGGACACTTTGTTGGGACACCCGCGGTTGGGAAGGTTAAACTTTGTTGGGCAAATATTTGGTCCAGTCTTATCTAACTTATCTTGTTGAAGTTTACAAAGAGGATGAATATTATAATCATAAAGTTACATGGTGTTGTAATATTTTTGAGGTCATATAAGAAACGCATAATTCGAGTCAACATCATTTGAGTGCTACCTAAACTGTTTATGTCCATAATAAAATACTAAACTAAATTAATAATTGTGGGACGTGCCGTGTAGTAGGTGTTAATAATTTAATCAGTTAGGTAGGAGAGATGATTTAAGCAGCGGCTGAAAGGTGCGGACAGCGTCAGTCATTGCTGTAGGTTACATCCATACTTAATGTTATAAATGGGAAAGTGTGTGTCTGTTTGTTTGTCCGTCTTTCACGGCAAAACGGAACAACGAATTGACGTGATTTTTTAAGTGGAGATAGTTGAAAGGATGGAAACTGACATAGGCTACTTTTTGTCTCTTTCTAACCCCCCACTTCCCTAAAATGGGGGAGGGTGTGGAATTTTATTTTATGGAGCATACCGCAATTTTAGAATTTAACACGAGCGGAGCCGCGGGTAAAAACTAGTATTAAATAAATCTTTCATTCTAAATACCTGCAACAGTCTGTCCAGCAAAAGGGAACGTTTTTCGTCTCATATATCAATACAAATTCGTCCGTATTGGTAACCATAAAGTCATTTTAGGCCTAAAACACATTATGTTCTAAAACTGTGGTAACGATTGAGCAGTTAAAATATTAATTGGGTCATGAAAGTGCTTATAAACAGCTATTATTGTACTAATGTACTAATCAAACACGTCAGCTGTTTCTTAGTTCGAAATTGGAGCAAGTCAATGTTTGCGGAAACTAACGTTATCCAGAGACAAACAAATACCTACTCACTTAATATATCAATTTAAACAATAGGGTTCCATGACGTATTTATTTTCGGAACCAACTTTAAACGAGTAGTTACGAATATCTGACTGAATAACAAATAACCAATATTTTGACATTCAGTATCTCTTTTTAGGGTTTCCGTACCTCAAAAGGAAAAAACGGAACCCTTATAGGATCACTTTGTTGTCCGTCTGTCCGTCCGTCCGTCCGTCTGTCAAGACCCTTTTTCTCAGGAACGCGTGGAGGTATGAAGCTGAAATTTATATCAATTACTCAGGTCTACTGTCCCTTGAAGCTGTGAAAAAATCAAACTTCTAAGCCAACGCAATCAAAAGATACAGCCGTTTATGCCGCAAATTTTCGACACTTGCAAGGGAATCAAAACCTACAGGGTGCTTCCCGTGAACTCAGAATCTTGAAATTTGGTACGAAGCAACGTCTTATAGCATAGATAAAGGAAAAATTACGAAAACCATAAATTTTTAGTTACATCACATAATATATTTTTTTTAATAATTTTAACCTCCGACTCGCACTTGGCCGGTTTTTTTAATTGATAGCAGTTTATTGATTGATCAAAAGCAAGGTTAATCCGATAAAGAAGAATAAATCGGATGAGATACACTGAACGGACTTGAAATCCATATTTAAAAATACGGATATACATTTATCAGCAATTATTTAGGGCCAGTTGCACCAAACGACCTGTAAATGTAGGCTCTGTTCGTAAAATTTTACCGATTACGTGGGGGACTTAACGATTTGTTAATGAATTGCGTTGCACCAACCCAAAAATTACTGAACGTAACCGCTAACTGTGATGCCAGGTCGTGAATGAAATCCTACCAACATTTTTATGGTAGAATTGATTTTTCATATAGCAACCCAATCATATAAATGTCAAAATCTTTATTTTAAAAAAAACTTAGGCGCAAACTAGCGCAAACTAAACTTTCTTTGCAGCTCTTATCGAAATATTTAACCATTTACACCACTTATGTACACTTGTGTTCGTGGTTATCTTTAATGTATATTCATGACGCATGAAACGGACGCATCTCTACGACTTTCAAGTGGCTATTTCCAACCTAAAAGCCTTTGTAACAAGGAATGAAGGAACCAATTACCAGGCAAGTTTTCTCATGAGTATTATAATAATTATAGGTAGCTTATTACAGACCTCTTACCCAAATGCATAGCCTTTATTCCGTGAACTAGCTATGAAACAAATTAGCATACTTTTGGTGCAGTACTAGGTAAGTTCAATGTCATACACAGCACACAGCCTATGGCAAAATTTCCAATAAGATTAATGACAAAACTGTTTGTAGTAGCAGACATTTAAGTTTATTTATGTACTTTTACTTAAATTTTGTTGTGTTTGAAAAGGATTATTAAGTACTAATACTAAATATAATAATAAGTTACATGTTGCTTTCTTTTCAGAGTTGATTTACACCATTTGATATGGACTACAAGATGACAGTTCTACAAGTGAATCTGTTCTAGAAATCAACAAATTATACTATGAAATTAACTGGAAGTCTGGAAGAAACTTGTAGAAAATAAAGTTTTACAAATTATTATCATCAGAATTTCAATTTTGTTAATAAAATATATTTTTGTTACTTTATGTGCCAAATGACTATACAGTCTCCACTAATAGACCCCAACCCATTAAAAATTGTGGTTATAAAATTGGAAATTGAATGCTTATTCTAAAGACCACGTTTTCACTGCAATATGTTTGAGGCTGGCATCTATTGGGATCAATCCATTTATTCACATGTTAGAGAACAGCACCGATAGTTTAAATGTGGCCGGCAGACACATTTTTTCCAGAGTATGTAAGTTTTCTATGTAATCAAGTGTTTACATAATTATATTACTGTCTGAGTAACCCACAACACAAGCATTATTAAGCTATCATGGAACTCAGTCAATCTGTGTAAAAATAAAGTCCTACCTATAATATTTCTTTCTTTATAACTTATCTAGTTTCACAGTTTATGATAATTAGTACTTTATTCATGAACAATACAGGATTTTATCTACCTTCCTGTATAGTCATTGTTTCCTACTATACTCTTATTATAACTATCTGCTTATTCAAGTTATAATATCCTTTTTTTGAGGTGTAGATAAATTACCCATGGAATTATTTACTGTTGTTTTAATTTCACAGAGGTATATTTCTTCTTTCCAGAATAGTAAGTAAAGTTTCCAAATTAGCATGACACAACTAGAAATTATTTTGCCTATATAATTATACTGCTACTGAAAAGTCTGATAACGCTCTGACATGCCACAATATTCACAAGCCCACCCTCAACAGTATGCTGAAAAATAAGTACAGAACTATATGTGCCTATGAAATCTTAGACTCTGATTTATTTTAGAAATGTTCAGCTGCATCATTTATATCAAAACAACACAAATTATGAAATACAATTTGAGGACTTTTAGTAGTAGGTAATAATACTTTAAAATGGTTAGAACATTTTGGTGTCAAGAATTTATCCCTGACCGACATGAAAAATTTAGGTATCAGTAAAGTGAATTTCAAGCAGATACTCACTATGTTTGCATTACTATTTAGGATATAAAATCTGTATTGCTTTCATGTTGGTTAGCTTTATGTATTTAATTAGCTGAAATGCTTGATTGTCAACTTTGCCTTTGCACTAGTCAAACTCAAGATTGCATCTCTCTGTCCGGAGTGTTTATGAATAGTATGAATTCACGTTCATCCCACTGTTTTACTAAAAGCCTACACTATTTATGCTGGTAGAAACAAATAAATTCTCATTCCTATGCCACTGGCATAAGTCAACTTCGCTGTGTCACCGACATAGGAGGAGGATTATTTTGGTCTCAAACTTTGTGACGCCAGCACTGAACATGTTAAATGTAAATAATTTAAGTTGACTACTGCAAAGTTTTTGCATTATAGGTTTATGAAAAAGTTATGAAAGGAGAAATAAAACACAGATAAGTAGGTATGAACAGAAGTATTATAACATTTTCTTTACATTTTTTCACTGATATCTTATTATGCTGTTGCCTAAAAGTTGTGTAGATTGTCCCAACACATTTGCTTCACACTAAAATACTTCATTTCGTATGTCTCATAGACGTGTATAGTTTAAAACGAAAGTTGATTCCTGTCGCGAGATACGATTTTGAAGGTCGGATTTTATACAATGTTTGTCGTTATTCTCGCCCTGATTTCGGATGTCATAGTGGATCCACAACTTTTTCCAGGATATTTATTATTTTATTCGTGATTCCAAATATACCAAGACCCTTTTAAAGACTGTATTGTCGACAAATAGTTTTCATTATTTGCTGTCGAATTTTGATCTCATAGGACGCACTTGTGAATTTCTTACAGCATCGATCGATTATATATTCAACTGAAGCTCATTCTGCACTCGATCTAAATATAAACACACACATTTATTAACAAAATAAATTAAATTAAAGGTGTTTACAAACACAAATCGTCGCGCAATTAAAATAACCTTAAAACCACTCTGGTGTGTCACTGTCACTTTTTTATGTTTAGTTACTTCCACATTTTTACTGTTTTAAACGTTTTATAAGTATTTTACATTGCTAATAGCTCAAATTATTTCAAAATAAGCATAAACTCGTGAAATACGGGACAAATTCAAAACATTGGCCGCCATTTTGGTTCCTAGATTTACCTAATACGAGCCGTTAACCGGTGCACTGGCACCGGTTAAATGAATCGTAACCCTTTTACTGACGGATGGCATGGTGCAACGCAAATATGCAGTTAACGGTCGTCGGAGCCATCTTTAACGATGAAGGAGGCGTCAAAGTGTGCTGGTGCAACCGGCCCTTCTTACTTGCAAGGCCGAGTGTTTATTTCTACATGCGAATCAGGGGCGGCTCACTCCCCGATTCTTTCGCCAAGCTACAAACTAAGTACCTACATGTCGGTGGCCGCGAGTGCAAGGCCCATTCAGTGGTGACGAACTTAGCGCGCCGCATCAGAACTCAATGTCGGCTGCTCGCGTGCGATCCTAATGTAGGCAATAGGTTACTTTCCTCCTAGTCAAATCAGCTTCTTTTTAAGAACTGTCAAAACGAATTTGAACGACTTGCTAATATGAAATTTATATGAAATCGAATTGAGTGACGTCACGGTCAACTCAGTTACTTTATATATTTCTACCTGACTTATTAAATAGAAATTGGATTTAAAAATAACTACTGTCCATGTTTTTCTTATAATTATCTGATGCTTTATTTTTTGCATGGTATAAAATATTTTATTTTTACTACATTCAAGTTCCCTATTATTATGAAAGGCGGCATTTTGAGAACATTAAAGGAGTCAGCTTTCTGTACTTGTACTATTATATACCTATTCTGTGATGCGAATCGTGGTCTTATCAGATTCCTAGCCCATTACCAAACGCGATGGACCAATTGGCGTGCCCTTTATGCAAATGTCTGGCTAGGGACTGCAGTAGACTCTGCCGGCTTAACCAAGGTGACAATCGTTGACGCTACGTGGCTTTCGAAACGCAGACTGGGTCTGTCGTGCCATTATACCGGGTGTCCTGAAACCAACGCCAAAATGAAAAGGACATCTAAAAAAGTGCCAATATCTCGAAAACCATGACATTTTCCGTAAGGTCAAATAGCTATCCATTTATTTAAATCACAATCAGAGATCGGACAACTGGGCGTCATTCTAACAACATAAGGTTCATTATTCCGAAAACGTCATACAAATGACGCCCAACTGTCCGATCTCTGATCATAATTAAAACATTACAAAAACACACAAATTACATACACACTTACAAACTAACACAAAACTACACAAATCAAAACAAACTAGCCTAACTTTAGGTCAAATTCGCTTAATGTGATAGTGATAGCTAATGAGATGTCCTATCACATCTTTTCTTTTCATTTTGGCGTTGGTTTTTAGGACCCTCGGTAGAAGAGCGATAGGGCGCTAATAGCGATACGCATCCGAAGCGTAACCGATTGTGACGTTGGCTAGGTATCCTGGATCTTGAAATGTCAAAGGTAAACCGTGTTCAAGAGTATAATGGACTATCAAATTTTGAATTAAACAAACGCAAAGGTCAACTGGATTAGGAAGAACTTTCGAGACAGGTCACATTCATATTTAAGATGTGACATTTTGATAATCCGCAAGGTGTTCTAATGTGATATTTCCTTATCTTCCTCCAGAGAAATAAAATCATTGGTCATAAACTAAACTGTCTATTAGATAATCAAAATGCTACATTTCATATTAAATCAGTTTAACCCGTCGAGTCCCAGCGACATCATATGATGTCAGCAAAATATAAGTAAATACATATATTTAGATGCTTGGGACTCAAATGGTTTTAAATGAGAGCACTTTAAGCAGTGTAAAGGATAAACAGATTATTGACAGAGTGAAGGGAGGGGGGGGTGGAGCATCTCCGTTTTCTCGTGCACAAAATGTTTTCGTTTTTCATTATTTTCTACCATTTTATATGACAATAATTTTGTGGCGTTTTCAGTGAGACAGCTTTTTCTTTCTTTTTTTTAGTTACATTTATAATTGTGAGTGTGCACAGAAAACGCCCCACTTTGTCGCTTGCTATAAAGGCGCTTTATCAGTTTATACATATAAAGATACAAGTAAATCTCGCCTTAATGGTAACCGACAAAGTGGGACGTTTTACTAAATACACTCACAATTGTTTTTGGATATATTTTCAAAACGGCGACTCATACAATATTAGTGTACGTTTTAACCTCCTTGAGTTGCAGGCGTCCATAGGTTACGGTGACCGACCGCTTACCAGCAGGCCGTAAGTTTGTTTGCCACCGACGTAGTATAAAAAATATATTTAAAAAAACCTACATGTAGGTAGGTAAGTGAGAGTAGAGTTGTTATTTACTGCGTGTAATTTTTGCTCGTCATCTCGAAAAATCCCAAAATAAAGTATACAAACAGAAATCTAATTAACGCCAGATTATGCATCCCCGCTCGCGTAGTCAACAACGAGTTTTTGTACTGTTCTTGTTTTGAAACTAGATGCCGTCTGGTCGAAGCAGAAGTGCATAACTTGTACTTGCACGAGTTGCATGAAACAGAGCTGTAAGAGAGTTATACCAGATGTGGTCTTATTTGACAGACGTGTCCAACGTCCACCGAGTTAAACCAGTAGAAAGTTTGCAATGAATTAAAAATTTTACTATGTACTGAATCCTAAGGAAGCGCTGGTGGCTGGTGGCCTAGCGGTAAGAGCGTGCGATTTTCAATCCGGAGGTCGCGGGTTCGAACCCCGGCTCGTACCAACGAGTTTTTCCGAACTTATGTGCGAAATGTCATAATGATAATATATTTGCCAGTCGCTTTTCGGTAAAGGAAAACAACGTGAGGAAACCAGGCTGATTCCAATAAGACCTAGTTACCCTTCGGGTTGGAAGGTCAGATGGCAGTCGCTTTCGTAAAACTATTAGTGCCTACGCCAAATCTTGGGATTAGTTGTCAAAGCGGACGCCAGGCTCCCATGAGCCGTAGCAAATGCCGGGATAACGCAAGGAGGATGATGTACTGAATCCTAAGAGGACAAATAGCACTAGACCCTACTCATAGTGTTGTGTTCCTGCCGGTGAGTAAGGCTGCAAGAGCTCAACGAGGGTGCGGTGAGCTGACGACGGGAGGACTTACGGAACTAAATTGTTCCGTCTATTGTCCTTTGAGTCGTCAGCAACCCAAACCCTCCTTGGAACTTGTACACTCCTTTTTGCTGTGTACACATACTTAACACAGCAAAAGGGAGTGTACAAGTTTCTAATTGGGTGGCAACGTGTGACACTCTTTGAGTTGCAGGCGTCTATAGGTTACGGTGACCGCTTTCCATCAGGCGGATCGTATGCTTGTTTGCCACCGATGTAGTATATAAAAAATGATACTTATTATACTAGAGGGCGAACAAGCCGCCGGGCACAGACTTGTCACGGTTGCTATGCCATTGAGCATACAGGTGTCGTTGTGTGCGTGCGTGATGACACGACTCTATACTCGTTCGCACGTAGGTACCTAGCAGCAGCGGCTGATCCATACCAGCCGATGCCTAAAATGGATTACTAGTAAAGTACCTAATGTAAAGAAAGGTTTATTTTTGCTTAGTGTTACCTAGCAGAAGTTTTTAGCAGCCGCCACTGGTACCTAGTAGCAGCTAGTAGACATGGAAATGATACCCGTGTATTGCGCAATAGGAGCGTCAATCCACAAGTGTGTGTACTTTGTGTGCGTTCAAGAACTCGCGACAGACATATTCAATACAAATCGCCGGGCATGTCCGATCACCTCCCTTCCTATAATATATTGCGGTTTCACATTATCCGATCCGATATCGGAAATCGGGAGGATTTCAAAGGCAAAAATCAAAAATGGAGGCTTAAATGAATGGGATATCGGTCCGATATCGGATCTGATAATGTGAAAACGCACTTAGGGCCCATTTAGACGGTACGATAACTCGCATGCGAGTTTTATTACATTGCGGTGTTTGATAGCTGTGCAAAATTGTATGTGACCTCAACCGCCCGCAATGTAACTATAATCGCATGCGAGTTCGCACGCTGTCGGCCTGATTTAGACGGCGTGCGAACTCGCATGCGATTTCAGTTACATTGCGGGCTGTTGATGTTACATACAATTTTGAACAGCTATCAAATACCGTAATGTAATAAAACTCGTATGCGAGTTCTCGTACCGTCTAAATAGGCCCTAAATCAGATCAAAAAATGAATACATATCATTTATTTATAGTCACGAGCTAACAATATCTTAATAAAAACGGCGAAAAGCTTTCGCTTGGAGGTAAAACGTGACTTTTAAAGGAAGAGGACCGAGACAGATCCTTCAGTAACCTTTAGGCCTATAATGCTTGCAATTTTATCACTTATTTATGTGGATAAAGGTTCCGTCACGTTCTGTCAAGCATCTCAGTGTGAGACCGAAATATGTCTTATCCATATTGTTCCTGACGGCTCAGCCACACATTGGTCTGAGAACGACAGCGGTGAGCGGCGGGCATACATTGGAGCGAGACACAGCGATGGGACTTTTCATTCGCACGTATGGCTGTCGCTCACCGCTGTCGCGCTTAGACCAATGTCGTGGCTGGGCCGTAAGCCCTGCTGTTTATTGTTCAGAAAAATACATCGATAAAAGCTTTCAATAATTGCGGATCTCAGTAGAAAGTGTATACAAGCTACTCGTTGATTCAGATCAAATTTTTAACCCCGACGCAAAAACGACGGAGTGTTAAAAGTTTGTCGCGACTGTCTGTCTGTGTGTGTGTCCGTCTGTGGCATCGTAGCTCCCGAACAGATGAACGATTTAGATTTAGTTTTTTTTTATTTGAAAGCTGAGTTAGTCAGGAGTGTTCTTAGCCATGTTTCATGAAAATCGGTCTACTGTGTCGCGGTCAGGGTTTTTTGTTCAAAATATTAATGTGGCTACATCGATTGGTCCTATTAGCAACAACAAAGGTCACACAGCATGAATATTCCGTTCAAGTACATTACATTAACAGATTAAATCCCTAACCACGAAAAACCCTTTTTGAATGGTTGACAATGAAGGCATTTTCGCCATTTGAAAATAAAGGTTAAATAAATAAATAAATAAATAAACCCTTGAAACAATGAATTTAGAATTTCCATTTGAATATTCATCAGGTAGAGTACCTAATATTGAGTGCCGGGGCAGATATAATGACATAATAAAAGTAAAGGGCAAGGTTTATGCTCAAATCCAGAGGGTCAGTTTTTAAGAGGGTAGTTTTTAACCCCCGACGCAAAAACGACGGTGTATTCCAAGTTTGACGTGTCTCTCTGTCTGTATGTCTGTGTGTGTGTCTGTCTGTGGCATCATAGCTCCCGAACGGATGAACCGATTTAGATTATTATTTTTTTGATTGAATGGAGTTGGACGCTCTTATTGCGCAATATACGCGCATTATTTCAACGACAACCTTTATGCTCAATGAGCTAACAACTGTGACTTGTCTGCCGGTGGCGTGTTCGCTCTCTATGTATCCTGGTTTTAATACTTAACTACAAATAACTTGTTAGGTAACCTGGTTTTTTTATATAAAATATCTGGGCGACCGAGCTTCGCTCGGTTCTATTTTATTATATTACGTCTTTAGATAAAAAAAAACTCTTATTTTAGGCTCTTTTTCACCCCCGAAAACCCCCACATAACAAATTTCAGTGAAATGGTTAGAGCGGTTTCCGAGATCGTCGGTATATATAGGTATATAAATAAATAAATATACAAGAATTGCTCGTTTAAAGGTATAAGAAAAGAAAGGAAGAAAGGTATTGAGGCCCCTCATGGATGTCCTAGAAGTCGACTGGGTTCAATCGGGTCGTAGGCGATAGGCTAATAGCAACCTGTCACGACGTACCACTATTTCATTTTCATTCGATTCTTCAATTGTTAAGAGTGGCACTTAAACTTGAGCATTTTCATGAGCTCTGCCTACCTCTTTCGTGAGTACCATTATGAGTTTTATTTATGTAATGAATCTAGTTTTGCATATATTACCCCTTGGACCACTTGGCCATGACTCCTGTCTTTACCAGCGGTAATGCGTTTAGCAAGGCTGTTATACTCCCGCTCCTCGCTCGTCGGCCATTTGCTGCGGTCGGGCGCAATATTGTACGCGATCAGAGGTTTCCTAGCTAGATTCAAGTATGTTCTTGTACTTACACGTGAAGTCATGGCAACTGTACATATTTTGCATGCTTTGGCCATGGCACCGAAGACTAATAACAACCACGTTAAAGTCGGTACGCGCAGCAATGTGTTTAACGTGGCTGTTATTATGCCTCCCGTTTCCTATCTAGATCATCAGCTTTGTATGTATAGGTGTTTCAGTAATCTGTAGAGTAAAGTGACCCCCCCCCTCTCTATAATTTCTACTTATTCTGCAGATGACTACTGCTGACTAGTTAATTATCGGAAACACTACGAGTGTTTCCATTGCCCGAGTGCGGCCTGTTATGGTTATATAGGTACCAATAAAAAATGCTCCTCATAAAGTTTAGAATATAAACATTATGTAGATTATAATTTATAATCAAATGCAACAAGATTACTTTTCGTTAGTTTTCTATTATTAAAAAAAACAACGTCAACTCTATTTTTTTTTCTATTCAATTTACATATTTTTGTATGGTTCCTACGTAAATCCAAGCATACAATTGGGGATATCAGAAACGACAGCGAAAGTCAGTCTTTGCCCTTTTAGCGTAGTTACGCCAAGTCAGTTGACTCTTCAGTGTAAAAGTATGCCGTAGACTCATTTAATCAAGCCCGGCTCAAAGAGGTGTCGAGGCGAACGCTCGCACTTTGAGTTACTCATCATTGATGACTGCCTGACGAGATAACGCGTGGTGGTAATTACACATGGCAAATAGGCATACAGGCTGCCATATAATAATCGGGTTTCATACCCTACCCTAAAACAATTCACAGAGTGTCCAACATGGCCTTATTCCAGTAAAATTTTCTAGTATGTATAGTCAGCATTAATTAATAGTTGTGGATGAAATAAAAAGTATTTGGTATCCTGAATATTTTTTCTAACTATAGATAAATCTGTACAGTTTGTGGCCAAAAATGAGAACAGTAATTAATATGAAAATGAAAAAAAAAATGAAAAAATATTTATTAAGTAAAGAGTACATTACAAGTTGATTAACATTGGTAACCGCACTAGGCATGCCTGTATCGCGGCAACCAATAACATACGTTGTGCGAAAGTACGATTCAACCGGTTGACAGATTTGAATGTTTGGTCAATGTGACTACGCCTACAACTAAGTATAATACTTACAAAATAATGAAAGAAACAAAACAACATACATCAACTATCCTTATGAACTATCCTTATGAAGGAAGGAATAATATGTCTATGTACCGTTCGGTGAAGGAAAACATCGTGAGGAAACCGGACTAATTCCAATAAGGCCTAGTTACCCTTCGGGTTGGAAGGTCAGATGGCAGTCGCTTTCGTAAAACTATTGCCTAAGCCAAATCTTGGGATTAGTTGTCAAAGCGGACCCCAGGCTCCCATGAGCCGTGGCAAATGCCGGCTGTCAGCGACATTATAGATACTCATGTATTTTTGTTTATCGGTTACAGAATGGTAGCTACTTTTGAAGCGTTATTGTTTGATCCGCTTCTTTAGATGCTGACTGTACCTGGTTTCAGCAGATTTTCTTTAATTAATAATGTACGATGAACAAATTGTATCAATTTGGATAAACATGCACTTTCATCAAAATAAGCAATAGGTAAACGTATTTACATACAACAATCCTTCAAAACAAAGGGCTATAAGACAACAATGGCAAGTTTATCCTCACCCTCCAGGTAAATAAAGCCCTTTAAGCAAAGGCCACACCGGTGGTGCCCAAGGACCCTTAAAATAAATATAGTTACACGGGCCGTCGAACGGCATTGACCTATTGCCGGAACTGGACGTTATCTACGTTCAGGGTGCGTAGGCGAATGGCACAAACGCTCACGAAACGAAACGCTCGTAGATATCTATCTCTATCGCTCGTGCGTATTGGCGCGACAGAGCCAGACTACCGTTCGAGGCGTTTAGTTTACGTTTCGCGTCGCAGAAATGTCATTCGGCTACGGCACCTGATTAGACTCGTGCCGTGGATAATAGGTTTGATTAATGGCTATAAAAGATTATATATTAGGTTAAACTGAATTTCAAGTGGATATATCCTGCAATGCAACTAATATTTGACCAATTTTTAATGCGAAAATCATGACGCTAATATAAAGATTTGTTCTGGCTTTATCAGGGCATTTTTCTGAATTTGGGACCCCCCAATTAGCGTAAGTTGTTAACAAAAATTAACTCACTGTCAGATTTGTGACGATAATTAAGCATGAAATTTATATAAAAATATTGTTTTTGTGTTAATTACATCGATAATCTACATTCAGAATGTGAAAAAAGTAAATTTTTAGACAGATTTTATGTTTGATTATTGTCGTTACAAAACTGACAGCGAGTTAATTTTTGTCAACCACGGGGTTACCGAGCCAAACAATGCGTTTTCAATTTTTTTCGTTACTGCCAGGAAGCCGGCGGGTGCTGGCTTTGGGGAATAGATTTTTTTTTGTAGAATATTAAATATCTATGCACGACGCTGTAAATTACGAATTTGTTCGGGAGTAGAAAAAATGCTAAAATAAGCTCAAAAACGCAGACCCAAAAAAGGCCTCTAACAGTATACAAGTTAAATAAGAAAAGATCTCACCTGGAAGTAACGGTAAATCAATACACTTAAACATTACCCGCTTAACACTCGCATGGAGAGGCCGTAGATAGCCTACGTGACGTCATTTATCCTGTCCCACGTGACGCTACGGAACGTAACCTGACGTCACACAAAACGTAAAGGATTCTACACCTTACTTCAGAGAAATAATGCTGATATTTGGACTTTCTATAAACCCCTGGTTTTGGCAAATATGTAGCATACCTACGTGATTTTCCGAGAAGTGTGTGCTCCTTACAGTAATTTATTTAGCAGAAGTTCATTTCTAATCAGGTGTTTGGTACCTGATTTTCCATAAGGGTACTGATAACTAGTCTATTTTCAGCGACCACTTGGTTCGTCGTAACCAAGCTAGGTTTTATAAATTGTCAATACACGTAAGGAAAAAATCTGGCAAATGCGGGACTCGACTCGATCCCCTTCGATGTCCGAGATTTTTTTACAATTTCGCCAGTTGTTAGGCATAATATGCTATGCCTTTTTTTGGCCAGAACATATTTGCTGCTTTTTCCTTCAGAATGGCAATCGTTTTTATATTGGGGCATTCCATGAGAATGTCGCATACTACATGCTTTTGCCTTGTATGACAGCTATTTAAATCAAATCCGTAAAGCTCG
This sequence comes from Leguminivora glycinivorella, assembly GCF_023078275.1. Taxonomy (NCBI): domain Eukaryota; kingdom Metazoa; phylum Arthropoda; class Insecta; order Lepidoptera; family Tortricidae; genus Leguminivora; species Leguminivora glycinivorella. Next base: position 6,858,284 of record NC_062986.1, on the reverse strand, counting down.
AGAACATACTGCCAATTTGTTAATCAAGTCATGAAAGGTGGTCAAACACAACTTACAAGTATTTGAAGAATTGCATGTTGTAAGCGACATTCTCGTGGAATGCCGCTTTTCTTCTCCTAAATTCAACATACGCGATCTGTTAAAAGATATGTTTTATAAGCATCCCGTTAAAAAAAATACGAATAATATATATAACCAATAGTGCAGTAAGCTATTTACCCGACCATCTTCAGTCGCAGTCGGTGCAACAAATCGATTCCGCAGGAGCGCACTGGCCGCTAATCGCGGCTAAGCCAGTTAGGGCTAATGCGATTTTTGCCAGCCGGAACTGAGCCGTTCAGGCTGTAATGGCGTTAGGCCTCGGAGTAAAAGAAATGTTAAAGCAGCGGCTAGACTTAGGTACAGTAAATAGTAAATACTGTGATTTATCAATGTTTCCAATATGTCTATTTAAAGCAAGAGTGAATAGGACTATCATTGAATCGGTGAGCTCCATCTTAGACTCTGTCTTCACTTTTTATCTGGTGTGACGTCTAGGGTCAATCGCCGATCAGTCTATATAAAAAAAAACAGAAGGATCACGAACTCAAATCCTGTTCACGCAACAAAGCTTCACAGTACGCAATTCATTGTTGTAACGTAATTTACAGTTTAGTCGTCTGCTTCCATTAGACATAGTTAGAAGCGATATACGTACTGATTATATCGGAATATTGACTGTACAGTTTGACCTTCAAGATCAAAATATTTATCACAAATTGAGATTTAAATCGCGATGCGTCTAGACTAGATAATCAATCGATACCACGATGTTTGATAAATTGATATTATTTACTGTTGTAATTCACTGAATTTATTGTTCGTCTAGTCTCCTTTTTAGGAACAAATGAATTAAAAAACCCCTATAGGGGATAAAAATGTTATGAATTTTTTTTGACCCATTTACTATATTAATAACTTTAGCATACTTAGTCATAGTCAAGTTACTTTAACCAAAATCACATGAAAAACCCTGCACGCCTATATGTCTCAATTTCCCCGAGTAATAATAACAGACAATAATGAACTGTTGTTAGATTCAAGCTCTCGAATATAATACTTGTTCTATTTAGATGTCGATTAAGCCCACAGCAATGTGGCATTAGAAAGACAAGGTTTCTGTTGTATGAAACAAGCATACTACGAGTCATTTATAACGTCCAGCCTCGCATTTTATGAGTTTTCACTACAGGCGGAAGACCGCCTGCTGGCATATTTTATTTTATTTATTTATTTATTTTATTTTATTTGTTAGGAAAACTTACAGCTAAAGTTACAATAAGGCTTATAACATAAAAACAATGAGCCAATAACAAGTTTCCACAGATAGAAACTGGGCAAAAAGTACATGAGTGCAAAGTTACAGGAAATTTTGAAATATATTTGAAGATCTAGTACTACATATGTATCAGTAATATCAGTATTTAAAGTACCTACAGCAGTAATGAGTTTGAGCAATGATTGAAAACAAACAATACTTAAGAGAATAAGAGAAAAAGGAAAAAAAAAAAACATTTATGTGTTATTTGAGAATTAACAGTGGGAGAAGTCATGGGTCAGTAGTGTGCGTAATTCTTTTAAACAATTAAGAAACTTCAAATATATGTTCATTATTCCGCTGTTTTAGATTTTTTTTACTATTTTTTTTTCTCTTTTGAGTATATACTATACTAATTAATTTAGTATTGTTTGTTATACGTTGCAAACGCAAACATATAATGTAAGAAACTAATTTCATTCTGTAAATACGCCCAAAATAATAAGTAAATACTATTTTCGTTCAAGGTTCCAATCATTTGTGAAATTATAAATTGAAATAGATATCATACACGAAAGAAAAAACGACACGGCCCACTGATGGCCAAGCCGGGAATCAAAACATATTCAATAAAATAATTTTATTTGTTACCTAGTTGCATTTGTCAAATATTAAAACCGATTTTTTTCATAATCACATGCGTCTGAATAGTTTATACATTTCAATATGTTATGAATTTGGTGAAATAAATTGTCAAGATACGACAAAAATAGGCCTATTACATCTAACTACAAAACAACAACCGAAAATAGAAGCCGCCTTAACACACTTTTCGTGTTTAACTACAGCTTACACAAACTGAATGTAGCGGAACATAAAAAATGACAATCGAATCGAACTATCTCAATTCCATTATTAGAATCGAAGAATAGTCGAAACTTCCCCGAAGCCGCGGTCGTACTGCTATTGTCCGCTGGGGAAATCTCGATAAATGAAATTAGGCGAGTATGCGAGATTATGCCTTATTAAATACTTACGTTCGTTGCTAGGATACACCCCCGTTAGATTGGCATGGAGAGAAATGATACGGCGATATAAAGATACCTCAAGAATGATTATCATTAGCAACTAATACTATACCTACCCAGTACTCATTGATTTTGATGTTAGATCTGTCTATGACTGAAAAGTTTTATCTGGGATTACAGGAAATATTTCGCTAGATATTTATGGCCGTCTTAGGGACTGGCCACATCAGAGCGTCGCGTGTCTCGGGGCGCGCAACGGACGTCCGCCACCTGGGGCGCGTCTTACGTCCTTCCTATACAAAATGTACTGAGGAGACGTTTTTTGAATTACATTCAGGTGGCGTGGCGCGGACGTCCGTTGCGCGCCCCGAGACACGCAACGCTTAAGTGGGAACGCTGGCTTAATATCCGACAAATAAAAGATACAAGAAGATAATTTGCGTCCTAGCAGGGGAGGCTCACTCCGCGTTTCTTTAGACGGCCGCGAGTTCGCGGCCCATAAAGTTTGACAACCTTCATGCTGCGCAATAGAACCCAATGTCGCATGCAGTCCGTTGACAGGTTGTTGAGAGTGAGCCTTCTGTACTTGTACTTTTATATATTCTGTGGTCCTAGCTATATAAACAAGTTTTTCACAAGTTAACTGCTAGAGATATTGACGGAATTTCGATGTAAACAGCAAGATCCGAATTAAGGTTCATAAGGTTCATTAATAATGCTAGCTAGTTTGCAACACCTAGTTCACGAGTATCTCAATTGGAGCAGTAATTTAAAAAGTCCTAAGCTTAGGAATATTAACATTTGCTACGGAAGGGCATGTTTTGATGTGATTTTTAACACTGGTTACTTTAATTCACGGGTCATCTAAGTCAGAATGCGATTAAGTTTGAGAACAAACTTAAAGAACATCTTCAAGGCAAATGAATATAAGTACCAAAGTACTTACCTACATAGAATTTGAAACAATCGCCACTACCTTTTTTATTTTTTCAAAGACTTTTTTTTAATTTATTTTTTATGGGATAGGAGGCAAACGAGCAGACAGGTCGCCTGATGGTAAGCGATCACCGCCGCCCATGGACACCCGAAACACCAGAGGTGTTGGAGGTGCGTTGCCGGCCTTTAAGATGGGTGTACGCTCTTTTCTTGAAGATTTGAAGGTCGTATCGGTCCGGAAATACCGCAGGCGACAATTCATTGCACAATTTCCATTACTAATGCTTGGTATCCTGAATCTCGAAACAAACAGTAAGATCAAATTAAAGTTCATTAATAATGCGAGCCAGTTAGCAACAAAGCTAGTTTACTAGCATCTCTTAATTGACGCAGTCGACAGGATCCCGGAATAGACTGCGACTAAGCTCTGCCAATACATGTGAGATGTCAACTCGATTGTGATACTTTAGCTTTTCGTGACGTTAAAATCTTGAGGTTTGGCCATATATGTGAGGATTTACAAGGTGAGGAATAACATTTGCTACGGAAGGGCATATTTTGATGTGATTTTAAATTTAAAAGTCTACTTACGCCGTGGCTTGCGTGGGCGACGGTCGCGCGATTGTCGCACGACGGCGATGCGACGCATACGAAATCAAACCTTATCGATATGGAAGTATGAGACGCGACGGCGACGGTCGCGCGACCGTCGCCCACGCAAGACACGGCGTTACTATTGGGTTGGTAAGAAAGTAATGAGCGAATCATAACCAATATTGTAATTTTTATTTAATTTATTATTTTAATCATTTATCAAAAATATAATGACCTTCGTTATCTACTACTTGTCTCCATCGTTCTGGTAAAGAATGAATAGCATCGGCGAAGAAGTTCTTAGGTTTAGATTCAAAAAACTCAGCTATGTACTGTCGTAGATGGGCTTGATCATCGAACTTTTTTTCATTCAAGGCATTGCTTAGCGATCTGAACAATGCGTAATCCGTAGGTGCCAAGTCTGGAGAGTACGGTGGATGAGGTATCACTTTCCAACCTAGCTCCAATAGCTTTAGCCAAATCGCTTTTGCAATGTGTGGGCGAGCATTGTCGTATAAGAAAAAAAACTTTAGCATGCTGTGGACGATTCTGACAGATTTTTTGCTTTAAATTTTCAAGCTGATTACAGTATACTGATGCGGTAACAGTCATTCCACTTGGTAGGAGTTCCCAGTGAATAATACCATGAATATCCCACCAAACGGACAGCATAACTTTTTTCGGGTGAGGCTCTGTTTTTGGTGCCTCTATTCCTTTTTCGTTTGGAGCTAGCCACTGACGTTTGCGTGTGTGATTTATATATAAGACCCATTTTTCATCTCCAGTGATAAGATGGTCCAACCAGTTGAATGTGCGGCGAAAAGACAGAAGTTGTATGCAGATATCGGCACGACGGTTTAGTTGATCTCTATCAAGTTCGTGCGGTATCCAAACACTGTATTTGTAGTTTTTTCCCAACTCGTGTAAATGTGTTTCTATGGTGACATGAGAGCAGCCTAACTCGGTAGCAAGAGTACGACTCGTTAGCCTCGGTTCTCCTTCAATTAAGGTTTTTAATTTGGCTACATCAATCTTCACCGGTCGACCAGACTTAGGTTGATCTGATAATGAAAAGTCGCCACTACGAAACCGCTGGAACCATCGTTTCGCCGTGGCCTCAGACACAACTTCAGGAGCAACACGCTGACATATATTACGCACTGCTTCGGCGGCTGAATGGCCAGACTGAAATTCATATAGTAAGCAATGCCTTACATGCACTTTTAATTCGTCCATTTTCTTCCTTATATTAGCTCGGCGACAGCTAGTGAATGACTGACGAGAAACTGTGCGACTTGCCCTTTATATACTTTCGACCATAGAAGATTCTAGAACTCTCTCAAAAATTTTATGTGGAATTCAATCGATCGCTCATTACTTTCTTACCAACCCAATATAATTGACGGGTCATCAAAGTCAGAATGTGATTAGGTCTGAAAACAAATTTAAAGAACATCTTCAAGACAAATGAACATACCACAGTCCTTGCATGGAATTTAAAACAATCGCCACCAGTCTTTTTACTTTTTTAAAACTTTAGTCTCCGAGACACAGAGTTTCTCGGGCAAAATATCGATATAAACAGTCATCATTCTCTTGCCCTTATCCCAGTCACTTGGGATCGGCGCAGCATGTCTTTCTCTTCCATACATCTCTTTCACTCGTCATCTCATCATTAACTTGTTTTAGTTCCATATCATGTCCCACACAGTCAATCCACCTCTTCTTCGGTATCGATATAAACAGTAATTATGATCAGAATTAAAGTTCATTAATAGTAACAAAGCTAGTTTACGAGTATCTCTTAATTGGCGCAGTCGATAGGATCCCGGAATAGACTGCGACTAAGCTCTGCCAATACAATCTGTGAGATGTGAACTCGATTGTGACACTTCGGCTTTTGCTGACGTTAAAATCTTGGGGTTTTGTCATATATATGCGAAGAGTTAAAATGTTACGAATAACATTTGCTTTTTGATGTGATTTTAAATCAAAGTCAGAATACGGTTTTGCCATGTGTGCGAGGAGTTGGAAAGATTAGGAATTATGTTTATTAGATTCAGAAACTTTGATTATGATTGATTTCATTGTTTGCCAAGAGTGGCACTGAAACTTGAGTAGTTTCATGTGATCTGCCTACAGTGCCTACATCTTTATTGGATACAGGCGTGATTGTGTGGGTGTGTGTGTGTGTATGTGTGTGCGTGCGTGCGTGCGTGCGTGCGTCACCATTCAACTTGAAGTATACATTTTTATGGCATAAATTAAGTAACTAGTTTTTATGTCACTGTGGTGGAATAAAATATTTCTTCTGAATTCCATTGTTGTAAAGATGGACCAAGAATTCCACAAAATATTTAATGCTAGAATCGTATCCAGGAGTAAAAAACCCTTTTACAGTTTTTATTTTAAGTTTCTTTTCAGCAATACGACAATCCCACCTCTCGGTGTGTTTTGTTCGTTTTTGTAACTTTAATCTTACATAAAACTGCGATGTTCTGTTGTTTGCCTCTAGAAGTTTTATAACTTTAATACACTTTATGCATTGAGTAGTGTATGTATGTACATACCTACATGTTGTTTAAGTTCTAACACATATCATTAAAACAAATATCTTATTTGAGTTAAAAAACTTAAGGCCTAGCTCAATTTGGAGTTTAATTTAGGTATACTTACGCTACCCACGAGTCACAAATTCGAGCCAAATTTTGGGATTAGTTGTCAAAGCGGTCCCCAGGCTCCGAGCATGGACGCGAAAGCTAACAGAAACAGACTAACTTATCACACAGAATAGCCTCATGTGTGCAGCATGTGGAAAAAAGTTTGACAAACACTTGCCAAATGCTACCTAACACCGGACTTTAGCGAATGTTTTCAAAACGTCGGTTTTTCGGAATGGTTCTACAAGTTAGGACATAGTGTGACTAAAGTTGGAGTTTTTTTTTTTTTTTTTTTTACGTTTTTCACAGCCCCTAGGAGAGTTTAAGCTAATGCTCTAAGCCAATTTAGGGATGTGCATCAGCTGAAAGTAACGGTTTTCTATATTTTTTGAAATTTATAAATCTACTAGCTTTTGCCCGCGGCTTCGCTCGCGTTAAATTCAAAAATTACGGAAAGCTCCATACAAACTTCCACCCCCCATTTTAGGGAAGTTGGAGGTTAGAAAGAGACAAAAAGTAGCCTATGCACTCTCCATCTCTTCAACTATCTCCACCTAAAAAATCATGTCAATTCGTTGCTCCGTTTTGCCGTGAAAGACGGACAAACAAACACACACACACTTTCCCATTTATAATATTAGTATGGATCTATTACCCTGAATGATGCAATAAAAAGTGATTTAACATTTCAATTATTATTAAGTGTATACGATGTCTATTTCAGTTTATTCTTCGTGATATTGTCGGAATCGTTTTTTATTAGGTGTAAGTCTTCTTCAATTTCGTTTTAAAATAAACTTGATAAAATATAAGCTTTCATAAAATACAAATGGATAGTTTTAGTGTCCGCAAATAAACATGCCGACGGCTATCGGAAGCGTTTTGCTTGTGCCACTGCAAGTCTGGTCAATTTGTTTGTTCAAAAAAAGAATGAACTAAATGAACTAATTACACAATTATCAACTTTCCGATTTGCATTATAGAATTTTATCAAAATAAGTCATTCAATTATCAATTACCATTCTCAAACATAAGTTCATGCCTGTATTTCCACAAGGGGTTCTGCAGCTTCTGACAGCAGCGCGCTTCTGATACGCGATTAAGGGCCGGTTGCATAAAACCGCCTGTCACCGTTAAAGCGTTCGTTAAATTTTATTGTATTGGAAGTTCCATAGTCGTCTGTTGCGTGACGATGATGTGCCTGTCAAATGTGGTTGATACAACTGGCCCTTAGTCTCGATTTAAAAGTAACAACATATGATTCCTAGGCTGGATGAGTTAGATGTTCGTTTGATTCAATATATTGTATTGTAACCCCTAACCAATGATTTCATGTTTCCAATCGCTACCCACCTGGCTAACTCTCGATTCTCCCGAGGACCAAGTAATCGCCGACGCTCCAATAAAAATCGCGTTACAGTAATTGCTTTCATCGGATAAGTGATTTCGATATCGTGCTTGGATCAGGATGTAATTGTTGTGTGCTGGTTTGATAACGTGCAGCAGTAGATATGTAATCTACGGAAAATTATGTGACGAGATATTTTTTTATGATAGTGGAGCCAAATGATTCTCCATGTAAAATTTCAAATACCTACTAAGTAGGGAAGACCGAGGTGAGTTGTGACAGAGGAGAGTTGTGACGACGTCGATTTTTGGGAACCTACTAACTATTAGTAAGATCGCAACAACAGGTTTTTTAGTTCAAGTCACGGGATAGCAAACGCACGATATTGCCTTGCTGATTTAATAAGATCCTATTTTAAAAATCGATGTTGTCACAACTCGCCTCTGTTACAACTAACTTGGTCTACCCTACACACGTATTAAAACCAGTAGAGGTAGAGGGGTTCTACGATAGGAGATGTTACGGTTATTCAATGAAACACTAAGTAGTCCAATCTTATTCAATAATTTGCATTGTTCGTTAAAAACCTAGCAATCATTGTTTGAAATAAATAATCCCTATCCCTAAAGAAGAGGTCGATATTTTACATTCACTTGACAATATTTACATCCAACAAATAGGATAAATCTCGAGGTTATAACATAACCCTTTATTTCCTTGCGTAGGTTATATAGGAAAGTGAGCCAGTGACAGTTAAACGACCCCTCACGGGTCGCGTGGGCCGCGCGTCACTCCGTGACGTCACCCGTGACGTCACGCGGCACGTCACCCGGCACGTCACCCGTGACGTGACAGCACTCGATACGATTTATATCGAAAATAGTTTGGATCTTGTTAACCCCTTACCCTTCACTGTCTGAAGCCACTATACTGGAAATAAAGGCTATGAAGTTTACAACTTCCCGTTTAAAATTTTAGAATTTTACGTCTTATTTTTTATTATAATTTTATGACCAGTTCCTACTAAAGCCTGACCGCGAAACGAAAACGAAACGCCACGAAAGGTAGTCTGGCTCTGTCGCGCCAATACGCAAGAGTGATAGAGATAGATATCTACGAGCGTTTCGTTTCGTGAGCTTTTGTGATATTCGGCTACGTACACAGGCTTTAATTCATTATTTTGCTTTAAGATCTAAATAATTATGTAATACCGTGATTTGCAAGACGTATGTAATAGTATTTTATACAATCGTGATATAAAAAATATATATGTGATATTTTTTTCCTTTAATATAAAAATGTTTAGAATCGTGATATAATACAAAGCTTTTCAGTCGATTACCATGTTTAGGCCACAAAGGTTGCTGAGTGGCCTAATAGTACGGTAGGAGAGTGAAAAGCTTAATTATATCAGTATTGTTTACAATACTTTTTCTACGAGTCATCATCTTCATCATCAATGGACGGAAATATCATCTTTCTTGCAAGTTAAAATTAATGTCAATAGAGTTGTTCACCGTTGTATCAACATCGAATTACCTAGCAACCAATTGTTTGTAATAACCGTCTCAGATTGGCCGATAACGCGACAGATAAAAAAAAATGTGTTTCAGATGCAGGAAAATTTGCCAGGTATCGCAAATTAGTATAGAAATTGTATGAAGTTCTATTTTTGAAATTATTACAGTTAACTAAAGTCAACTATAATGAGCTTATTATAATTGAGTCGGAACTGCCATAGAGTATCCAACACTGAAAAGTTAGCACTTATAGTTTAGTCTGTGGTGCCCTAATTGACAGATTACAGTCGACAAGTAGAAAAATACAGTTTACAAACTGTTTATTTTATTATACACCATCTTCGCTATTGAATTTAATGATCGACAGAGAACCCAATTATTATTTTATTTTATTTATTTTATAATACTTAGGTCGTCAACGTAACAGTAATAATAGGGCCATATTTTTTCAAAGTTGTCCACTTTTTGTGTAACTAAAGGTATTTTTTACGCGATTCATATTCAGAATCGCGGTACTTTCGATCCTGATAGGAGAAAAATAACGTCCCAAGACTACAATACATTTTTCAAACCTTCCATTTCGTTACCGCCATACAAAATGTATGAAAAACTGGTGGTAAAAAACCGGCCAAGAGCGTGTCGGGCCACGCTCAGTGTAGGGTTCCGTAGTTTTCAGTATTTTTCTCAAAAACTACTGAACCTATCAAGTTCAAAACAATTTTCCTAGAAAGTCTTTATAAAGTTCTACTTTTGTGATTTTTGTCATATTTTTTAAACATATGGTTCAAAAGTTAGAGGGGGGGGACGCACTTTTTTTCCTTTAGGAGCGATTATTTCCGAAACTATTAATATTATCAAAAAACGATCTTAGTAAACCCTTATTCATTTTTTAATACCTATCCAGCAATATATCACACGTTGGGGTTGGAATGAAAAAAAATATCAGCCCCCACTTTACATGTAGGGGGGTACCCTAATAAAACATTTTTTTCCATTTTTTATTTTTGCACTTTGTTGGCGTGATTGATATACATATTGGTACCAAATTTCAGCTTTCTAGTGCTAACGGTTACTGAGATTATCCGCGGACGGACGGACGGACGGACGGACGGACGGACGGACGGACGGACGGACGGACGGACGGACAGACAGACATGGCGAAACTATAAGGGTTCCTAGTTGACTACGGAACCCTAAAAAACCTCGGGGCACTTTTTTCACCTATTAGGAATGAAAGAGCTCGTGATTCTGAGTGGAAACCACATAAAAATTTCCAAATCCAAAGAAAAGTGGGGGGACAACTTTGAAAAAAAAAATGGCCCAATTACCGCTTGTGACTTTCCATTATAAAAGTTTCCTTATCGATGTAAGGATGAATTTCTATTGGCATTCACAATTTTATTACATTGGACATATCCAGAACACTTTGAAAACGTCCTTATTACATACAGCATAAGATCCCTTCTGTAACAAGCCAGATATAATTTAATTAGAGACAATATAATATAATTACACATTAATGAAGTATAATTACTATAATTGGATTTAGATGCTTACGAGGAATCTTAATTAATGATACCTATCATTAGGGCCTTGGATTTGATTATGTTCATGAAGCTTTAGATGCACATTGCAGGGATCGGATATCGGTATTTTTTTCGGAACGGTTCCGTACGTTGACCCGAGAACTTTATTTTAGCGTTTCTGGTTCCATTAACCGGTATTCTTTTTCGTTCCGTGAACGAACGTTTATGAGTGAGAACTGTTCCGAAGAACAGAATTAAATGATACGTTCTTTAAAGAACAGTTCGCGGGAACGGAATTATTTCGGTTTATGAGTGAGAACCGTTCCGAAGAACGGAATTAAATGATACGTTCTTTAAAGAACAGTTCGCAGGAACGAAATTATTTCGGTTTTTCTATTTCCAAGAATTTGAACGAACAGTGGGGGGGAACCATGCGCAAGCGGTGTCGGCCACGGCCATCACTTTAGTAACTTGTTTGATTTGAGACTAGCGGTGAGTAAACGTGGCGTCGAACGAAACAAATACGTCGAAAACATTCTGCACTACAACCACAATGAAGTAAGTTTGTTTTTTTTTAATTTAGTGCTTTCAATTTTACCGATTTTAAAATTTAAGTAATGTCACGACGCTTAAGTATTTATTTATTTACAGGCAATCGTACAGTCCAAGGTCAAATAAGGACGCGACGCCGCTATTAGCAAGAGCGAGAGAGCTGAATAACTTTCTCATTCTAACAAACATCAGCGTCCTTATTTGACCTTGGTTTGGTACGGTCATCCCATCTGTAAGCACTTTTGTAAGATGGACTTCCGAGCAAAGCGGTTCTGTTGCAATGGCCGTACCTTTCAAGGTCAAATAAGGACGCGACGCCGCTATTAGCAAGAGCGTGAGAGTTAAATAACTTTCTCATTCTAACATTTCTAACAAATAGCAGCGTCCTTATTTGACCTTGGTACGGTCATCTCATCTGTGTGCGTAGTTGAATGCACAAACGCTCACAGCCAGACTACATTTCTACAGCATATATATATAATTATATATATATATATATATATATAATTTGTGTGTGTGTGTGTGTGTGCGTGCGTGCGTGTGCGTGTGTGTGTGTGTAATATACACTACTTTCCCATTAATTGTGACGTTTTAAACTCTCATTGTTGGTACTGTAGATAGTCAATTACCATAGAAATTACATCAGCTACTATCAACAATGGACCTTTAGTCTAAAAACGTCACAATTAAAGATAAGACTGTGCAATTAGTCACAAAAATAAATTGTTTTTAGTATTCAAGACTCCCGTGTCCCAGAACTCGAAGAATCCCAATTCATCCAATGTTCTTATACTGCTGCGAGTGAAAGGGGCACTAATGATGATATTTATGACTTGATCGATGCACAGAATTAGCCACTGAGTAAAACTTACTTACCTATACTAAACCTTCATAAACCTAAATACTGAAACTCTGCCCAGTGGTTCGGTGTTAGGGCTTGCAATTATCCGTCCAATTCGAAATCCGGATGATTCGACTCGATATTTGAAAATTCGGATATTCGGATAAAACGGATATTTCGAATATTTTTTATTTTATTTAATAAATCTCATATTTAGTAACATAATTATGTACTACGATACGAAAAAAATGCCGTAGGAAATTGTTGTTTTATAATCAGGCTTCAGCTGTTGTTCGTAACCTTAATGTTAGGTTAGGTTACTTAGTTATTTCATTCTTGCCTTTTTTATGAAATGACTTCAGTTGCTCATAAGATAATTAAGATATATGATTTTATTTTTATGTAATTTTGACTAATATTTGATATTAATGAATTTTAATGCTAGAGACATAATCTGATTGCCATATGAGGCAAAACGTCATGTTGTGATCGTTTAGATCGAATATTACCTTTGTTAGACCTACTCCTTGTTTAGATATCAGATTGCATTTACGAGGTTTTCATTGCCGATTTATTCAAATGCAAAAAGAACTATAACATATTACAAACACCATTTAGCTTTGTTAAATAACAAGGCTGAATGATCTTTCTCTCTAATAATTTTCACCTCTTATCTTTGATGACTTCGTGACTCCATTCCAGTTACACTTGGGACTCTCGGGTAGACGTTCTAAGCCAGAGGGCCTTACGTTACGTATACAGCGAAAAAGTTTTGGTGTTGCAACACTTGCAACCTATTTTGAAAGGATAAAATGTAAAAGCGTATCTGCTTAACTACTTCATCTTGTTCTGCAGTTCAATACTAAACAGGTCTTCCGCCGCGAGATACATAGAAGACTTCTTTTTGTCAGAAAATTTGAACAGTTTTAGTTCTGTTAGCAATTTATTTATTTATTTATAATGTATTCGGATGCTAACAATAATGAAAATGCAGCGTTTGATACGGTACTCAGTGTCACTTGATTGATTGAGTTAAACTGATATACATGAGATTATCCACAAATATTCATGAAAAAAACCCTGCCTGCTAAGCCGCGGTCCCGGGTTCGAATCCCGGTAAGGGCATTTATTTGTGTGATGAGCATAGATATTTGTTCCTGAGTCATGGATGTTTTCTGTGTATATAAGTATGTATTTATCTATATAAGTATGTATTTATATCGTCGCCTAGCACCCATAGTACAAGCTTTGCTTAGTTTGGGGCTAGGTTGATCTATGTAAGATGTCCCCCAATATTTATTTATTATTTATTTACTTATTAAATAAGGTAGTAGTGCCACTCAAGGAGTAATTTTTGATATAAATCGCTTTAATATCGTAAATGTGTTAATTTTACTTTAAAATTTGTTTTCCAAATGAGTTTCTTAAAAATTGCAATGGTATTTCTGTCATTCACAATATTCGAATTAAATATTAAATAAATAAATAAATATTATAGGACATTCTTACACAGATTGACTGAGCCCCACGGTAAGCTCAAGAAGGCTTGTGTTGTGGGTACTCAGACAACGATATATATAATATATAAATACTTATATACATAGAAAACATCCATGACTCAGGAACAAATATCTGTGCTCATCACACAAATAAATGCCCTTACCGAGATTCGAACCCGGAACCGCGGCGTAGCAGGCAGGGTCACTACCGACTGCGCCAGACCGGTCGTCAGAATTATTCGTTTTATCCGGATTTTAACGTGTAAATTATCCGAATTTCAAAATCAGCGGATATCCGGATTACAAGCCCTATTCGGTGTCACTCCTAAAGTAGATACTTACAGGTGACCGTACCGACATAGGTCAGTTAGGGACGCTGTTATTTGTAAAAAATGAGAAAGCCTTATACGGTCAACCGGGGTGGCTGTAAAACGCAGGGGTGACTTTGAAAATTTAGTTTTAAAGTCATACTGTAAGTAAATTCGCGATTTTCTATGGTAGATTTACAAGAATATTTATTGATCTATTATCCAGCTACTAGTTACATGAACATCAGTTTCAGTAAATAATGAATGATGTTAATTTTAAAGCCGTTCAAATACCATCAAAGTAACCCCAAATTTTTCTAAAGCCACCCCGGTTGACGTAGCTCTCCCGCTCTTACAATCCCGTACTTGTTGACCTTGGTCGGTTTGGTCGTCTGTAGACAGTGTAGACACTAATACACTCGCCAACTACAGTTGTGTATTCCATGTAGATACACCGGGTCCATATTGGCTCATATAAAATTATTTGTTATAAAATTATTGTTTATACCGATTTGTGCTCCAAATGATCATTTCTCATAATTTTACTTATCATAATTTTGTTTCATTATTATCAATACTACTACTATCACTGTTCATAATAATCATTTAGTCGAAAATTTTTAATCATAAATTCTATACAAATATTTAATACCATTCATAATTTTGTGTTTAAGAAAATCATTCATCATAAAATTAGACACATACAATTTACATTAAAAATTCGTTTCTGGTTCGCTCACGGTCAACCTAACACGCTCCTCCTCGCTACGCTCGTCGTCGCACCTAACTGGACTGTCACATGTGATGTCTGTTCTGTTAACAATAATATAACGATAAATTATATTACTCGCGATCGTTATGATACACCAAGGGCCCAATTCTCAAAAGATTGTAACTTTAGACTTATATTGACCGGGATATAGACCGTGATTACCTTTTTGATTTTTGTCGAGCTCCCGATATTTCGACGCAGTTGCATGCATCATGATCACGGAAAACTGACGAAGGCGGGTGGATGTTAAAGTTGTATAGACAGCGCGCGATCTACCCTCCTTCGCGCGCGTCGGCTGCGTTCACTTTCAGCGTTACCACTGGTCGCGTAAGGTAATCACGGTCTATATCCCGTGTTCGCGATGCAACTAATTCTTATCTCATTAACAGTGTCAATGAATGTAAGAGGCGAGAGGAGTGCGGGCGGCGAGGTGCATCTTCGCACTTCCGAATAATCCCGAATCGGTTCCGATCTAGCTTCCGCGCCAACCGCACGTCTCTTGCGCTCCCTTTTTTATATGTGTACCTACTTTCCGATTTTAATTCGAAAAATATAGTTTTTGTGCAAATTTCGGATTTTCACTGCGTGTTTAACTCCCAGCCGTTACAAAGTCTGGTACTTCGAACCGAATCGTTAATGATCCGCACGCCTATAATGTCGAAAACAACAAGTGTTACAACTCGCAGTGTTGCTAAGCGGGAAAGGTTGCGACTGGAGGGTACCGCTAACAAAGAAGCACCCGGTACCGATATGCCGCAGGATAATGAAGTCAAAGAAGAGCAAAACCTTCTACTTAATGAACCCTCGACTTCAAAACCAAAAAAGGCATTGGATACTACTTCAGTGATCGCGAGTACCGTCAAGACAGAAAAAACTCGCCGATCTGAGGGCGCGGTTAGTGTGTCGAAAACAAAGAAGTCTTCGGTATCTTCTATAGAAGCGCGCAGAAAAATGCTGGAGCTAGAAGCGGCGGAAGAGAAAGCCAGAATTAGAATGGAGTTAATTGACAAACGTCAATATAAGTCTAATGAAAATAACCGTGAATCATTCAAAACTCAGATTGTAACTTATTGTAATAATTATCTAGAAATGTAAGTATGCAAAATAAATAAAATATTTTTATTGCAGATAAAAGCTTTGACATAGATGATGAAGATCTAGTCTTCAAAAAAAAAAT
Organism: Leguminivora glycinivorella; assembly: GCF_023078275.1. NCBI lineage: Eukaryota > Metazoa > Arthropoda > Insecta > Lepidoptera > Tortricidae > Leguminivora > Leguminivora glycinivorella. The sequence continues at coordinate 6,842,226 of NC_062986.1, read as the reverse complement.
ATATATATATAGAGAAAAAACTACCCCATATCCAAGCGATTCTGATGACCTTGAGGTGGATGTAAGTGCTTATAGTGTGAGAAAGCTGTATAAAATATAATCTGCACTAATTTGTATAAATATGTGTGTTAATTAATCTGTGTGAATTTGTAATAGTGATATGTTTTTAAATGTTTTTAAGGACCAAGATGCAGTCCTTGAGAGAGCACAACCCATGCAATCCATTTATACTATTTATAGTGAACCGGAACCGGACGCGATGTGCCCTTATTCATGCAAGCGTAATATAGTTGCAGTCGTTATAAGAAAAAGTTAGAACAAGTTCCCGAAGAGAATTTACTGGCTTGTTTAGAAGATCTCGAAAATACAATAGAAAAATATTATTAAATGTGTATCAAGATTATGTGTACTCTATCATAATTACAGCTTCAGTGTAAAAGTCAATCATATTTTGGTACATTCGTTAGTGAAATATCGTTATAAAATAAGGGTTATTCCACTAGTTAGAGTTACCACTAAGTTGTTACCAGTGGTAACTACAATGTTATTTTTCCCAGCTTTTACTCCTAGTAACTACTGGGAATACCACTAACTTTAACAATTTTTTTGTGGCAATTACTGGAAACATATAGGCAATTACTGGAAAGATTATATCATAAGATTCATAAGTTTTGTTTTATTTTATACACAATACACATGTAAAGCCTGACCAGAAATATATGACTACGCGCCATGTAGCGGAATTTCATTAAAACTATTTTCTTCATAGTCATCATACTATACTGAACTGTCACTCCATACATCAGAATAACAGCGCACTCCTGACAATAGTTATATATTTCTGGTCAGGCTTTAGTTTCTTAATCATACTTACCATATCCAACGCGATCAATGTTATTTTCACGAAATCTAATGGCAACAGCTGAGACTGTTTCCTCACCTTTAATTGATTGGCCTCAATGGCCACTGCGTAAGAGTCGTTAGAGGTGCACATTGAATTAGAGCACACAAATATTATTTCAGTAGTTGCCTAATAGCAAGGACGATATATACCGGGACTGACAAAGCCCATACAAAAAAGTTTACCCCTGAAATGTCCCATACATTTCCGAGCGATTATTTCCGAAAAAATTAACAATATCAAAAAATGTTAGTAGTAAACCCCTATTCATTTTTTAATACCTATCCAACAATAGGTATATCAACGTCAACGTCAACGTCAGGGTTGAAATAAAAAAAAAAATCTCTCCCCACTTTACGTGTAGGGGGGGGCGGGCACCCTAATAAAATATTTTTTTCCACTTTTTATTTTTGCACTTTGTTGGCGTGATTGATATACATATTGACACCAAATTTCAGCTTTCTAGTGCTAACGGTCACTGAGATTATCCGCGGACGGACGGACGGACAGACAGACATGGCGATAAGGGTTCCTAGTTGACTACGGAACCCTAGAAAAGATATTTGTAGGCATCATCAGTGTAGTTATGATACTATTTAATAGGTGGCGCTAAAAAATTCAGGTAAGATTCTTAGTATGAACATTATCAATCCTATATGAATCATCCTTGCTAATAGTAATTATGACGTTTTCAGAATAAAGGTCCCTGTCCATAGTACTTAATTAGTTCCAGTTCTACTAGGGCTTGCAATCCGGATATTCGTTTTATCCGGATATCCGCCAATTTTAAAATCCGGATTTTTTGTACGTTGAAATTCGGATAAAACGAATAATTCGAATATTGTTTAAGACAAAAATACCATTGCATTATTTAAGAAAATCATGTGAAAAACGTTGAATTTTAAGATAAAATTGATACATTTACGTTATTAAAGCGATTAATATTAATAATAATAAATATTACTCCTTGAATGACCACTACTAATCTATTTTGTCATGAATATTTGTTAATGATCTCATGCACATGAAAGATAGGAAGTGAGAAAGAACAAGGCTGAATGGTGTTTGGAAAATTCCAATGTTCTTTTTGGATCGCTGAACTGAATCCACAGTAGCAGTGAAGCATTTAGTATTTGAATAAATCGGCAATGAAAACCTCGTCAATGCAATCTGATATCTAAACAGGGAGAAGCTGGTCTAACATACGACATATTCGATGTAAATATCATCAGTATTACGTAATATCTCAATCAGATCACATATCTCAATCAGATTATCTAAATTGATTAAAATCAAATTTAGTCAAAATTACATAAAAATAAAATAACATATCATATGAGCGACATTTAGTATTTTTCATATCGTCGGCGTCGTACATATGTTATCAAACGGTATAATCCTAAATAATAAGAACCTACTTGTTTGCCTTAACCGGCCGTCCAGAGTGGGGTTCCAGAGCTATTATGCTTGCAGGGACATCGAAAAGGCTTTAGTTTTTTACATACCGAATAACTTTATTTCGGTATCATGATTCCTTTTAAGATAATTACATTATGTATAAGGTAAGGAATAATATTTAGAATACCTAAAATATGACAAATTTGCATTCTATTCAAATCAGTACGAGTATACTTCACGGAGTCCAAAACTATACGCAAATCAAAAGTCCAAAACTAGAAAAATATAGATAGAGAGCGATTGCGGGCGCCGGTCGGTCGGCTCGAGCGCGAGTACTTGCGCCGCCGGCGTACGCGTCTGTGTGCGTGCGCCACGCGCACACACAACTATACAGGGCCTCTCTGTGGGTTCCGCCCCCGTCAGCGCAACGGCGATAAAGACCTAAAAATCTGAATTCGTGCTTGCCTCCTGTATCGTCTTAATCCTTTAATGATTCCGTTAACGTGAAACTTTAAGTAGACAGGCTTTATGAAGACAATTGGCCGGTGAGCTCTACAATTTTAAAATTTGCCGCCCTTTTTAGTGACAAAATTTGCTTGGCCGTCTACTAGGGAACCCTAAAAACGATACCTAGTTCATATAAAAGTGTGTCATTCCTGTCCTGATGAGTGATGAAACACATCTCTAATATTGACATCGAAGAAGAAAGACTTACAAAATGAAACCTTTAAAAACATACACAAGCTCTGAAAGAAGAAAGAAAGAAAATCAAGAGAGCCTTTACCAGTTGGTATGGTGACAATAAAATAAATGTGTAGTCCTCCAAGGTTGTATATGTACCTACACTTATTCGCTAGTTACGCTATAAGCATACACAAATTACGTACAGCTCAATAGCTCAAAGTAAAAAATAACAAACTTATGTTTATGTCACAGTTTTCCATTAAACATTTTGATTTTTTTGTAGCCTCGTCATACATATACATGGTGTATATTCTATGCTGTTTCTTCCTTCCCATCTTAATGTTATTATGTTCACGTTATCACTTTCAATAGTTTCAATATCCAGCATACACTATCACTTAGTGCGGACGTTTATCGACAAAAAGAGGCCAAACCTTTTTTTCTTGACCAAAGCATGAAACTTGGCACAGTTGTTCCTTATATCAAAATAAGCCGATTAAGATCGGGAGCCTTCAGGAGCCTCCCCCTGGGGCTCGGGAGGGGGTCAAAGTACCGCTTCACCCGGCTTGCTTTGAAAAATTCTAACATACCCCGTTTAGTTCATAGGTCATGTTTGGTATCGTTTTCGAGTAAATCAATAACGTAGAATTCATTTTTGGTACTAAAATTATAATTTAATGGTAAATAAAATAAAAAAAATGAAAAGTTTGAAATTTTCATCTATGATTTACAAATTCAAGTCATCATAAATGTCAAACTGTTTGCTTTTTCTACAAATAAAAAATATAATATGAAAGCCCATTTAATATAGATTATGAAAAATATAACTTTTACCCACCTTTACTAACGTTAGGTTTCATAAAAAAAAACATTAAGCCGCGCGGCGTCGGGACGCCGCGAGCGTTATTTTAAAATGCCTTTATTTTAAAAAACTCTATTAGAACCCGTTTAGCTATTAGGTCATGTTTAGTATCGTTTTCGAGTAAATAAATAACGTAGAATTTAGTTTTGGTACTAAAATGACCATTTAATGTTAAATGAAATTAAAAAAATATTTTTTTAAATTTTCTTCTGTGAGTTACAAATTCAAGTCACCATAAATGTCAAACGGTTTGCTTTTTCTATAAATATAAAAATATGATATTAAAGCCTATTCACAAAGGATAGTACGCGTTCACCTACGCGAGCTTAGACTGTGTGCGGGGAACGCGCCTCTTTCATATATTTGATCTCCAGTGTCAGAGGTGTGTTAATGCATAAATAGAAAAAGATTCATTATTATGGACTCCGGTGTCGACAACGGCAACACTCGGGTCGGACCACACACTCTAAAGACCGACTGTACCTGTTATTTATTCATTGTAGTGAATCCTGAAAGAAATTTATATAATAGTATTTTATACAATCGTGATATTATAATACAAAACTTTTCAGTCGAGTACCATGTGTAGTACGGTACGAGAGTGAAAAGTTTAATTATATCACTATTGTATACAATACTTTTTCTACGAGTCATCATCTTCATCATCAATGGACGGAAATATCATCATTCATGCAAGTTAAAATTAATGTCAATACAGTCTTTCACCGTTGTATCAACATCGAATTACCTAGCAACCAATTGTTTGTAATAACCGTCTCTGATTGGCCGACAACGCGACAGATAAAAAAAATGTGTTTCAGATGCAGGAAAATTTGCCAGGTACTGCAAATTAGTATAGAAATTGTATGAAGTTCTATTTTTGAAATTATTATAGTTAACTAAAGTCAATTATAATGAGCTTATTATAATTGAGTCGGAACTGCCATAGAGTATCCAACACTGAAAAGTTAGCACTTATAGTTTAGTTTGTGGTGTCCTAATTGACATATTACTCATACTATACATTCCCTTCACAGAGACATAGCTGGGTACATATGCAACTGCATAAAGAGGGCTCTACCCTCTTTTTGCAGTTGCATCGGTTTTTGCAACCTGATTTACATTAACATCTTGTAACTTCTAAGCATATACTGGCCACTTCAGTGTTGTCTGACCAGTGTGGTACCCATTCGTCTCCTTCTTCCTTCCATCCCCAAGAAGACGGACTTGGCAAATTTTGGTGTGGCACCAACGCCTGACTCCAAACAAGAACGCCCTGAGTCCCATTTCTCAAAACTGAAAGTTACAAGTTACAAGCGGAAGTCTCTTTCCAACTTGTCATATTAGACATTGAAAACCACTTGTAAATTGTAACTTGTAGCTTCGAGAAATGGGCCCCTGGTACACTGTGCGCAGTATATGCTGATAGGCAGCCTCTGAAGGAGGTATGTTCTCCAATTGTCGATCTTTTTTGGTACATAAAGAGGTAGGTACTTCGACCACTCATTCACCGTTGCGCAACGACTTGGTCTGAAACAATATGTGCATTATCATTTTAGATTCTACAACTATCAAATTACAACTTTTTGGTGGATCACGTATCCTTCAGTATTACCCACTTACGTTACGTATCATACAAAATTATGGCACGTATTTAACCGGGCGACTGAATAACCATAGAAATGGGTATCAAAAATAATAGTTTGGCGACTAAAATGGGGCCTCAAAAATAACTTCCCGTTTAATATTTTAGTTGCCCGGTTAATTATATGCCCAAAATTATTACAAACTTTAGTAGAATCTGATTTGCCTCTGATATTGCTCCATCTTGTAATAGTTTGACACCTTGGGTGGCCTGGCTAAGCTACAAAGCCAAAAGAAAAAGTTTCTAGATTAGACATAGTATGGGATAGGTACGATAAACGCAGCTTGAAACGATCAACAAGGGAGAAACATGGCCACCCAAGGCTTCAAACTATTACGAGATGGAGCAATATCATAGATAGGCTAATCAGATTCTACTAAAGTTTGTAATTATTTTGTATGATAGGTAAGTGTGTAATAGTGAAGGTTAGGTACGTGATCCACCAAAATGTTGTAATTTGATAGTTGCAGAATCTGTTTAAATAAAATGACAATGCACATATTGTTTCAGATCAAGGGTCCTTACGCAACAGTGAATGAGTGCCGGAAGAACCTCTTTACTAGAAAAGATCGACACTTGGAGAACATACCTCCTTCCGAGGCTGCCTTACTTCATCATATACTGCCATTTGTCTAAGACTGGGGCGAAAGACATGCCAACCACGCCCTTGTTGCCGACGCATTAGGACACCACGGACTCCACTGCCAGTCTAGTGCTGGCCGAATTTTGTGACACGCTGCACAACGATTTAATCCGCAACGCTCTCGGCACATCGAACATACCGACAACCCTCGAACTTGTCGGCTTGTCAGCAGCAGATGGTAAGCGGCCTGATGGTTGCTCGCTTTTGCCTTGGTTTCTGGGACGACCCTTGGCGTGGGGCGTGACCTGTGTGGATACCTTGGCTCCGTCCAACGTCTAACGCTCGGCCCAGAAACCAGGGATTGCTGCTGCAAAACGCCCAGTTTAAACGCGCAAATATGCATTTTTAAAAAACAACTACATATTTGCGGCAATTGCATTTGAAACATTTGGACCATGGTCATCAGACACCAAGCAGTTCGTGAAGAAAGTTTCCATTAATTTATTTACCATTAAATTATAATTATAGTACCAAAAATAAATTCTTTGTTATTAATTTACTCGAAAACTATATCAAACATGACCTAATAGCTAAACGGGGTCTAATAGAGTTTTTAAAATAGAGGCATTTTAAAATTACGCTCGCGGCGTCTCGACGCCGCGCGTCTTAAAGTAATTTTTTTGTGGAACTTAACGTTTGTAAATGTGGATAAAAGTTATATTTTTTATAATCTATATTAAATAAGCTTTCATATCATATTTTTTATTTATAGAAAAAGCAAACAGTTTGTCATTTATGATGACTTGAATTTGTAAATCATGGATAAAAATTTCATTTTTTTTATTTTATTTTATTTTATTTACCATTAAATTATAATTTTAGTACTAAAAACGAATTCTACGTTATTGATTTACTCGAAAACGATACCAAACATGACCTATTAACTAAACGGGGTAAGTTAGAATTTTTCAAACCAAGCCGGGTGAAGCGGTACTTTGACCCCCCCTCCCGGGCCCCAGGGGGGAGGCTCCCTATCTTAATCGGCTTATTTTGATATAAGGAACAACTGTGCCAAGTTTCATGCTTTGGTCAAAAAATTTTAGGTTTTGCAATAAATAAACTCCCCAACTACACTGCACGTTCACTGTTTATACGCCGAAAGTTGCAACTCAAGTAAATGAAGTAAACAAAACAAACAACCTACCTTCACCTTCATTGCCGGCCGCGGCCGGCCGGCTAACCGAAACAGAAATATAAATGAACTTCGTGTGAAAAAGAGACAGCGAAAGGCGGCTCGTGCGTCGGCGAAAACGCTCGGCTCCGGCGCTCGCTACAGTCGCTATACCTACTCCCGCGCGGCTCGGAACGAAATAATATTGGTTTTAGGAACGCTAAAATTCTGTTCGTTCATTTAAACGTTACTGTAAGGAACCGTTCTTTGAGGGAACGAAATAAGAACCGAAACCGAAATTATTTTGTTCCCACTGAACAAAATTTATAATGAACCGTTCTTTTAGGGAACGATATAAGAACCGTAACCGAAATTATTTTGTTTGGTCCTAGTTCTTCTTCGTCAGTCGTTCCCTGAATGCTGAGGATCGTGACATCATGTCATTCTGTTGAAGACTATGTCCCCCCCCCCCCCCATAGGCATCAGTTCGGCGGATCCAGCTTCGTACCCAAGGGGGAGAGGGGGATCACGTGTCGTGGTCTAATATTTGTATGGCCAACCTAGGCTCCAGGTGTGGGGGATATCCCACAGGTCTAACACTATATAGCAGAGATCTATAGCACAAGGAAACCAAGAAAGTGTACACCAGGAATTTATTCAATGTTTACATGAGAACTGTTATTGACCGACTGACTTACAAAACGTAAACAAACATATCAAAGAATCGGTTGCTATACCAAATACAAAATATGACAGTATTCCTTCAACAGCCAGTACTGTGGCCTCTTTCAGGCACAACTCGATTCTATCGAATATCTCATTATCATTATATTCAATACGCCCCCTTAATGTGCATATTCAAAATAAATTGTAACACAATAAAACATACAACAAACTAAAGTGATATCAAAGAACAACTATTAAAAATGTAAACAATTAACAAGCAATGCCCAAACCGCGCATGCACGTATAATGCTTTTCTCTAGGCAAAGCCTTCGTTAATATATCGGCGAGCATTGAGTCGGTCGGTAAGTACTTTAACTCAATACTCTTATTGTCCTTTAATACACTTCGCACAAAGTGATACTTTATATCAATATGTTTGGACCGAGAATGAAACATTGGATCGCTCGCAAGACATATTGCCCCCTGATTATCTACATGTAAAGATAATGGTGCATACTTACGTAACCCAATTTCAGTAAGCAAACTGTTCAGGTATATAGCTTCCTTCATTGCCGATGCCAAGCTTATATACTCCGATTGACAAGATGAAGTGCTCACACATCTCTGTTTTTCTGATCTCCAGCTTACACAACCAGCTCCTAACATAAAAACATAACCAGAATAAGAACGCCTATCTATCAAACAACCTCCCCAATCAGCATCCGAATAACCATGCAATGATTTACCTGTCTTTTTGTAAATAAGTCCATATTGTTTCGTATGCTTCAGGTATCTCAAGACACGCTTTGCTGCATTCCAACATTCCTCGTTAGGGCAATCCAGGAATTGACTCAATACAGCCACCGTATTCGTAATATCAGGTCTCGTTCCCGTAGAAAGATACATCAACGAACCTATAATTTCGCGATATGGGTATTGTTCACGCGCACTGCACTTATTCACCGGTTTTTCTATCTTTTGCTTAAATTCCATAGGCGTAGATATCGGTTTACTTTCATTCATATTAAATTTAATTAACAAATCGTCAATATATTTTTGTTGTGACAATTTCATTCCATTGTCAAATCTGTCAAACTCTATGCCTAACATATACTTCGCAATGCCATAATCTTTCAATTCAAACTTTTCGGCCAGTTCCTTTTTGAAATGTTCGATGCATTCACCTCTTTGCGATGCGACGAGTATGTCATCCACATAAATTAATACAAAGAGTTTAGTTTGCGAGTCTATATTTTTAAAATAAAGGCATGGCTCATTTAAAGATGCTTGCAATCCCATGCACTTCAGCTGTTCATCCAGTCTGATGTTCCACTGTCTACCAGCTTGTTTTAGGCCGTACAGCGACCTCTTGAGCTTGCATACATTGCCTCCAGACCTCAGGTCGCATAACAACTTGCTAGCTCTTTCATATATGAATGAACCTGGCTGCTCCAATCGTGTTAAATCTTGCAAACATTCGTCAAGAAGATCTGGTACTTTCATGTATATCTCTTCTTCTAATAATCCATTTAAATATGCCGTATTTATGTCCAACTGATGAATCTCAAGATCCAATTCCACTGCAAGTGCAACTAATAATCTTACTGAATCAAGTCTAGCGACTGGCGCAAAGGTTTTCTGGTAATCGACGCCGTAACGTTGGCTAAAGCCTTTCGCCACCAGTCTAGCTTTCTTCTTCTCAGTCTTGTCGATATTTAACTTCGTCGTTAAAATATATCGGCAACCAACGACATTTCGGCCCATGGGTTTCTTGACGATATCAAAAGTGTCGTTTTTAATTAAACTTTTGACTTCTGACATTATTGCATCCTTCCATCCTTTTCGCTCGTTACCTGATAAGGCCTCTTTCAGACTAATCTCGGCAACTCCAACGAAATCTTCGCAGTCTCCATACTCCTCAGTTGACTCAAAGCCTTCTTCCGCAGAAACCTCTGGTTCTATGGCAACTTCTGGCTCTGCGATAATCTCTGGCTCTACGACAATCACTGGCTCTACGATAACAGGATCCGGTTCCACGATAACTGTGTTGTATATCTTCCGAGGACGCCCAACATGACCTCTTTCCAGCCGCGGTCGCCCTGGACCTCTCTTCACTATCCTCCCCCCATCAACATGAACTTCATCTTGATGATGATCATGTTGAGATGGTTCTGCAACAGTACCTGGATCATCTGTCATTTGACGGGCTTCAACAGGAATATCCTCTTCTCTCTCGGGTTCAGGATCACGACCACTCGATGACCTTATGTTCACATCCTCGTGATCAGAGATCTGTTCTACCGGATTTCCACTAGTCTGAGTCGGATGGAACTCTACATCTACCGATAAAGGTTGATTTGTAGTATTTGTCGATCTTTTCTTATCGATTTCAAACGGATCAATCTTCACGTTTATGTTCACGTTCTCCCTTTCTTCACTTTTTGCTTCGTGAAATTTCACATCTCTTGACATGATAACTTGTCGTTGCTTTGGCATCCATATTCTGTAACCCTTGCGATCTCGAGGATATCCTACAAAGATTCCTTCCAGGCTTCTTGGGGCAAACTTATCTTTCCCGCTTGACTTGTCCAAGACATGTACCTTAGATCCGAACTTGTGTAAGTAATCTAACTTGACAGGTCGTTCAAACCATTTCTCATAGGGTATCTCACCTTCAAGACTTCTCGTTGGACAACGGTTTCTTATGTGGCAAGCTGTTGCTACAGCATCTGCCCAGAAACCAGGGAAAGTCCTGATGAAATCAGCATGCACCTCGCCATCTCTTCCAGGGTCCTGTTCTTCCTTTCGGCTACTGAATTCTGTTGAGGAACTCCAGGAATTGTCAATCTTCGTGCTATTCCTTCTTGTTTCAAGAACTCGTCGAAATCTCGATTACAGTATTCGCCTCCGTTATCTGTATGAAGATAAATTATTTTACGTCCGAACAGGTTCTCAACGTGATTTTTAAATACCTTGAACGTAGTGAAGACTTCACTTTTCTTGCTAAGAAAATAAACTTCACACCATCTAGTATGATCATCGATAAATGTTACGAAATATTTCGCTCCATTTATTGACGTGTGTTGCATGGGTCCTACGACGTCAGAATGTATGATTTTTAACTTCTCATCGCATGGCCCACTCGAGCTAGAAAATGGCAACCTACTCATTTTTCCTTTCGCACAAATGTCACAATCATACAATTCAGTTACATCTGACATCTTTAAATTCATGCCAGATTTATTTAAAACTCGGACAAGATCTCTCGCATTTAAATGGCCAAGACGTTCGTGCCACGACCATACGTCAACCTTTCGCTCAGAAATCGCTGACACTACACCACAATGTTCCTCTACGTAATATAAATTACCTTTACGATTTGCGACCAATTTAGTATTACCATAGCTATCTTGAACACTAGCTATATTTTTGTTGAACGTAATGCTATAACCTTGATCGGTAATTTTTGCTACTGAAATCAGGTTACATCGCAAATCCGGAACAAATAATGTATTTGGCAATTGCACTTCAGTTTTAGAACCATTATCACATGAAGAAAATCTAACTGTCCCCTTACCTTGTACGTCTGTGCTCGAATTCGTTGCTAAATTTAGCTTACCGGACAACGGTAGTAATGAAGTACCAAATTTATCTGCATCGTTACACAAATGTGACGTACACCCACTGTCAACGATCCAATTTCCATTCTCGTTCCCAACAGCATTAACATCTGAAACACAATTGAATGTTACAAAATTGGAATTAACATCATGTAAATCACTTGAGTTCGACACATACTTTGCACTATTATTACGTTGTTCCTTCTTCTTTTCAGTACAATCCGAGGCTTTATGACCGTGTAAATGGCATTTGAAACATTTAAAATTGAATTTCGAACTAGCCTGCCCTGGGGCATCACATGCGCGTTGACGTTGCTCTATGCCACTCTTTGGCTTAGAAGATTTCTTTCCTCTTACAAGAAGTGCCTTATCTACACATTCTTTCTGATTTCTGGAATATTCCTCTTCTAAAATCTTCACTTTCAGTGCGTCTGGTTTTGGCAATGCATCTCTAGATTCTATTGCACATCTAAAATTGTCAAAACTGGACGGTAAACTATACAGAAGCATTATAGATATCAAATCGTCAGGCATTTCAATGTCCATGTCAGATAATTGGCTTATAATGTCGAAAAATCTCATAACATGTTCCCTCAAATCGCCGTTTTCATCCAATTTACGCAGTAACAACTCTTTCAACAGTGTAGCCTTTTTCGCAGGTCCTTTGGAAGCATGAATATCCTTTAACTTTAACCATACGTCACGCGATGTTTTGCAACCTCTCAGGTGCCTCAATTCACTCGGAGTTATGGATAAAATTAGGTCAGACTTAGCTTTGGAATCTCCTGTCTCCCATTTCGCTACTTCGGCTTCTCCACTTTCTACAGCTGGCTTCTTGATACTCCCATTCACGTATCCCCAGGCGTCGTTCTTTATTAACACAGCTTCTACTTGGATCTTCCACGTCTCATAATTACTCTCGTTGAGTTGGTCAATTTTCACAGTACTACTCATTTCCGCTGAAAATTTCTTCCTTTTACCGTTAACACTATTCTTGAATCGTACGAGGGACCATAACCACTGTGGGGGATATCCCACAGGTCTAACACTATATAGCAGAGATCTATAGCACAAGGAAACCAAGAAAGTGTACACCAGGAATTTATTCAATGTTTACATGAGAACTGTTATTGACCGACTGACTTACAAAACGTAAACAAACATATCAAAGAATCGGTTGCTATACCAAATACAAAATATGACAGTATTCCTTCAACAGCCAGTACTGTGGCCTCTTAGGCACAACTCGATTCTATCGAATATCTCATTATCATTATATTCAATACCAAAATGTTAGGATTCCAGAGCAGAACGTTCCACACGCTCTCATCGTAGTGAAGACTTAAGGCCATTTTCAGTGAGAATTCAAGATTAATTACCATTGCTCACAGACCTCGGGCAAACTGATCGCTTGGGTAAAACTATTGTTGTCTCCATCGTTCTGGTAAAGAATGAATAGCATCGGCGAAGAAGTTCTTAGGTTTAGATTCAAAAAACTCAGCTATGTACTGTCGTAGATGGGCTTGATTATCGAACTTTTTTTCATTCAAGGCATTGCTTAGCGATCTGAACAATGCGTAATCCGTAGGTGCCAAGTCTGGAGAGTACGGTGGATGAGGTATCACTTTCCAACCTAGCTCCAATAGCTTTAGCCGAGTCACTTTTGCAATGTGTGGGCGAGCATTGTCGTGTAAGAAAAAAACTTTAGCATGCTGTGGACGATTCTGACAGATTTTTTGGTTTATTCCTTTTTCGTTTGGAGCTAGCCACTGACGTTTGCGTGTGTGATTTATATATAAGACCCATTTTTCATCTCCAGTGATAAGATGGTCCAACCAGTTGAATGTGCGGCGAAAAGACAGAAGTTGTATGCAGATTTCACGGCGGTTTAGTTGATCTCTATCAAGTTCGTGCGGTATCCAAACACTGTATTTGTAGTTTTTTCCCAACTCGTGTAAATGTGTTTCTATGGTGACATGAGAGCAGCCTAACTCGGTAGCAAGAGTACGACTCGTTAGCCTCGGATCTCCTTCAATTAAGGTTTTTAATTTGGCTACATCAATCTTCACCGGTCGACCAGACTTAGGTTGATATGATAATGAAAAGTCGCCACTACGAAACCGCTGGAACCATCGTTTCGCCGTGGTCTCAGACACAATTTCAGGAGCAACACGCTGACATATATTACGCACTGCTTCGGCGGCTGAATGGCCAGACTGAAATTCATATAGTAAGCAATGCCTTACATGCACTTTTAATTCGTCCATTTTCTTCCTTATATTAGCTCGGCGACAGCTAGTGAATGACTGACGAGAAACTGTGCGACTCGCCCTTTATATACTTTCGACCATAGAAGATTCTAGAACTCTCTCAAAAATTTTATGTGGAATTCAATCGATCGCTCATTACTTTCTTACCAACCCAATATATGTCTGATGTATAAACTCTGTGGGCCTAGTGAAAAAGGGTAATATAACTCAAATTGACTCGGTGAAAAAGGTCACAAGTCCGAGGTGGGACTTGTGCCCTTTTTCACCGAGTCAATTTGAGTTATACCCTTTTTCACTAGGCCCACAGAACTGTTACTTCATGCCTAAAGGGTAAGAAAAGAGTTGAATATTGTATGTAAAAAGAAAAATAATATATAAATAAAAAATTGTAGAGGTTAACGATGTTCATAAGTATTCCAAATTTCAAAGCAACAACATAAGTAGTTCTCGAGATATTTAATAATGTGACAGAAAGACAGACAGACGGACAGAGCGGCGCCATAAGGGTTCCTTTTGTACTTTTTTGGTACGGAACCCTAAAAATACTTCCAATAAGTTTTCGAGCCAATTATTCCCTTGAGACGGGCATTACGATTTTAATTTGCTCTGTCAGTAACAACATTTTAGATACTTAGTTGTTTCTGAAGTTTTAATTGCCTCAAGTACTGACATCTTCTGAAATGCCCCAAAGATTCTCATTAATTATATGGTCTATATTATTTACATTAAACCTATTAGTATATCGTAATAATTACAATTAGTAGGATTAACCTACCTACATACAGGAAAATAACTTCCGTTGGCGGATGTCGGAGCGCAAACTCAGGATCTCCTGAGGACGTCGCTAAAGATGTTTCAGGAAATCACGAAAATGTAGAAACGAAACTGTCGAGTTTTATACTGACTAATATCTATACTCTGAACTAAACGGTCGCTTCGGGCCACCCCTAGGGTAAGTTCTTCAGCAATTACCCGTGGACCCAAAGAAGCAAAATAACATCGGCTGCCACATATTTTTCAACGAATTTTTGTTAATGTTAATAATTTTACGATTTACGTACCTAAGACCAAAATAAAATCAGGTTAAGTAAAGCCAAGTCTACCTAAGTATTCCGAAGTTAACCATCACCAAGTTCATCTATTCCGAAGCTAACCATTATATCTTCTCACGAACAGAACAGCATCATGATAATAAACCTAAGTATTAAATCGTGCAAGTTTGTCATAAAAAAAAAATACCTTGAATGCGCTCTCAGGTCTCACTTTCATTACTTCATTTGAATTTTTATAAGATGTTTGGTGCCTGAACGGTTACAGGATACTCATATTCAAACTTATGGACAGTACTCGCCGGAGCTTGGCCAGCAGTGTTAATATCGAGAATCCTCCTCGGTCAGAATTGAACTGAACAGTTGAATTCGACTTGTTGCTGGCCAGTTTAGTTTTAGTTCTCTAATTGTGCCGATCAATCGCGCTGTGCCGACTCAAGCAGTTAAGCAGGTTGTTCTGCAGTCAAATACCGGGCATGCAGTAGATTCAGCTTCCGCATTATGCTTCCAATTTTATCACTTATCCACGTGGATAAGACATCTGTCACTCTCACACTGACATACTCGTCAAGGCGTGACAGACACTTTATCCACATATAAGTGATAACATTGGAAGCATAATACTACAGCGGAATGCTTTACACTACAACAGTGAAATAAAAAGGAGCAGCCATACTTTTCATAGTGACTTTTGAGGTCATAAGGAACAACTTTTACTATGGGGCTAATGTTTGAATCGCGAAGAAATCTATATCTTTTATGGCTTATTGATACAGACGGACTGCACTCCACTTGCAACTAGTAAAGTATATTGGAAGTCTGTATCGGTCTTAAAAATTAAATAAGAATGCCCTCTTATATCAAAACGATATCTGTCTAAATGAAGAAAAACGTCATAGTCTAATTAAAAGCCTTCAGCACAAGAAAGTCCCGGTCGTTAAATGTTCTCGCTTCAATAATAAAAGCTAGGGTTTATGCCTGCAAGTCGGTGTATTGCATAAATGCATATACAGCTCTCAAGTTCAGTGACATTGTGGGTACCTGCCAACAGCGCCAACATCACAACGGTATACGCTTCGGTGACGTTGACGTATCGTAGTTAGCTCTAATTATTACTTTTCTGTAGTGGCGCGACAATGCCGGATGTTTCGATCGTAACGATTGTCACTTCGGCTAGGCCGACTCATGATTTAGTTAGATAAATAGACACTTAAAGCTCGGCCAAAAATGCGTGTTTTGAGAGCGTGGCGTTACCGGAGCGCAATGATAGCATTTAGCTTTCCGCTACGCTATCAAAACGGTTTATGTCTGGCGGAGACTATTGTAAATGAAAAACTGGGAAAAATTCTTGCCATTCTTGGCTTTACTTGCTTGCTACACATTACATACATATTAGGTACACCACATCGCGATGACGTATCTATAACTTTTTAACCCCCGACGCAAAAACGACAGGGTGTCATAAGTTTGACGTGTCCATCTGTCTGTCTGTCTGTTTGTGTGTGTCTGTCTCTGGCATCGTAGCTCCCGAGCGGATGAACCGATTTAGATTTAGTTTTTTTTATTTCAAAGCTGAATCAATCGGGAGTGTTCTTAGCCATGTTTCATGAAAATCGGTCTACTATGTCGCGGTCGGGGGTTTTCTAAAATTTTAATTTTGTGGTTAGGTTATAAAACAACTGAATCGCCTGTATTTGAAATCGATTCCTCTAAAATAAGCCAATTACACTATTCAATGCTAAACATATTAGCAAATAGTTAAAGTTTAATTTATGTTTCCTTCCTGCTAATAATGAATTACCTTTTGTCATGCTTAACTTTAATTTGTTGTAGGTATACCTACTATTTATTTTAACTTGTTTTAAACGAGCAGACAGGTCGCCTCATGGAAAGCGAGCACTGCCGCCCATGGACAGCCGAAACATCAAAAGGGTTGGAAGTGTGTTGCCGGCTTTAAGATGGGTGTACGCTCTTTTCTTGAAAGTTTGAATGTTGTATCACATATCTTTCTATTTACGGTTACAAATGTAGTTAATTCTGGCCCCGTAGCCGAATGGCAGAAACGAAAACGAAACGCCGCGAAAGGTAGTCTGGCTCTGTCGCGCCAATACGCACGAGCGATAGAGATAGATACTACTACTAGCGTTTCGTTTCGTGAGCGTTTGTGCCATTCGGCTACGCACCCTGAGCGTTATTTGATCCGCTATTTTTGATGATGACTGCACTATTAGAGAAATATGATCATAGGTCTCTTTGCCTCTCTTTTCCTTCAACGTGAAGAAAAAGGACGGCATGTTGCCTATGATCGTATTTATTTGATAAAAATATGATAGTGGACTATTGGCGTAAGGCCAATTCAATTATAGCAATGGTGTTAAGAAAGGGGGCGAACTCTGCAGCGCACAGCATATGTACGTCTAATCATTTAAATTCCCGGTTTAATTTCTAGCCGAAGCAATGTGCCGTGATAGTCGTTGCTGCCAGAGTCAAGGGCCCTTACTATGAGTTTGCAGGGGTTGTTCCTTCCTAGTGCATTAATGCATGCCACGATTAAGTGGGAGGTTTTTATTATTATAAAAAGTGAATATAATATATGTGACTGGTTACATACATTTTTAAAATAATATTTCCACTCTCATTTAATACCTACGTGTAAAAAAATAACTCCTTTTTTATTTGTCACAATAGCTTATGTTGCAAACACAATTTTGAGTCAACTATAGGTACCTTTAATATTAGCAAAGACATATACAACTCCGTATAGACATATAAAGTCTAAGAAAAAAACGTACTTCAGTACCATACAGAAAAAGGTACGGTGGCCTAGATGGCATTACACATTTGGGGGACGCTCGGCTAGATGGCGCTAATATTAATATTTGACATTTTAAAACATGTCAAGCTAATAATATGGGCCAAATTGTCAAAACCGAGGTTAAAAAGTTTTAAGCACGTGTCAAGAGATGGCAGGCTATGCACTGTGATTACACATTTTACTTCGACAGTAACTCTATAATACTCGATCCTGTTTGATATTAGTCAATAAGATTGGGAGGCTAATAAAAACTCACCATCGTAAGAACCCTCTTGTTATAAAGCACATAGAGGCTTCTTGGGATATGACGCAGGTATTGCAACTGAAATTGTTTAATGGAATAGGCATCGTGTGGGCGATTTTCACGTAGGCTGTTGGTTTATATACGTCACCAAATGGTAATTGAAGTCGGTTTGAAAGAAGCACATATCAGGGTTTGTTATACTCGTTGAAATATAATGTACTCATGTCATGCACTGGAGGTTTCTTTCCACTTTGAATAAATAGCAGCCTTAAAAAGTTATAAATAAAAATAGCTTGCTTATCAAACCTGACTGTCACTTCTCAGCAGTGTCAGCTACATTAGGTAGGTACATACGTACTTATTTCTAACTCAACAGGTGACTTTTGAACCAAACAACCCAAACATTGAGATACGACGTTAAAGAACTGAAATATACCATCGTTATGGTTATATTGTCCAATATGGGATGGATGCAATATGCATTATCATCGATCACTCCTACCTGTGTACACGATTCGACTTATTAAATAAAAATGCTTTTTTAATACTATAAAAGGTTTTCCAGAATCATAAAATTTTATATTTTTCACACCTCATGTGTGCGTTATATTGTATTACAGTTTCACACGAGAGAAATCGCGTGGATGAAATAATTATTGGTGCCGTTGCTGCGATCGATTTCTTGTTAATTAAATTTACTTACGATGTAGTTTCGCAGAATTCTGTTAACTTGTAAAGGACAACCTTGTACATAATGTAACAGGTCTAATTGCTGACGATGCACGATGGCTTATTGATGCCATATTTAATTCTAGGAACAGTTATGCTGGGAAAAATATGATAGAATTCAGTAGGAGTTCTTGGAGTGATGTTTTAATCTACAGTAACCCCAAGTTTATTAAACTTGTACTCCCAAACTAAAGAGATATGTTTTAACGAGTTCTTGTAGTACAGTCAGCCAAAAAAATGGTTTACCACTTTTCGACCGTATATGTGTTTGAAATAGAGTAAAAAAGCGGTAAACCACTTTCTTGGCTGACTGTACGACTCTCTACCGTCGGTGCCGGTATATCAATGCATTCGTTCAGAATTTATCCATGCAGATTCGTAGCTCAGTACATGGTTGACCAAATGGTGATGATGTGGTCCTGTTATGCCTTATTAGACATAGGGCTAGAAGAATCTTCCACTGTTCACGATCCTGGGTGACTAATTCAAGATCCTTCCAGCCAGCCTAGTCCACTTGCGCCAGTTGACCAAATATGACTATCTTGTTATTATTTACCCCGCGACCGTTACATACATACAACAGTATTTCTTCGGTAGCAGTCTTGACTCCCTTATCTCTATAGAAGAAACTGACTGACTAGATATTCCAAATTTGGCACGTCGGTTCCTCATAAGGTGTACAGGAGCACTAAGAAAGGATTTTTGAAAATTCACTTCCTAAGGGAGTGAATTGGGGGTCCAAAGTTTGTATGGGAAAACAAAATTTGATTAGTACGCGGGCAAAGCCGCGGGAAAAAGCTAGTGCTATAATATTATGAAACAAATTTCATTGGAAAAAATACGAACATTCGAAGACGTTGAATAGGTAATAAATCAATTTAATAGTGACGTTACCTTCGCGTGACTTGCTTTTAAACACTCACTAAAGCTATAATAGTCTCATAAATGTACGTAAACCAATCGTTTTCGTTGTGGCAGTTTCAATCCTTGATTAGACAGGTTAGTTATCAAACTATACAATATTGAGTAATAATAATAGGCCTTTGCATCGATGACAGACGATTTTAAAGCTCGGCCAGACATGCGCGTTTTGAGAGCGTAGGCGGAGCGTCCGCGGAGCGCAATGATAGCGGTGCGCCGGACGAACGCTGGCGTTGCGCCCAGCGGACGCCTGCAGGAACTAACGAGCGCTGATTGCGAGCGGAACGCTTAGCGTTCGTCCGGCGCACCGCTATCATTGCGCTCCGCTAACGCTACGCTATCGAAACGCTTTATGTGTGGCGGGGCTTAAAGCAGCATCCTTCCGACACTTGCGTTCGTGGCTGTATAGCCAAATTCGAGAGAGGATCCCTCGTCCGCACACAGCAGGTGAATGCTCCTCCAGATGGGCAGGGGTTAGAGGCCTGCTCCCATACAATATTTAAGTACTGTGATATGGATTGTTGAGGGATAAGATAAAGTCATCATCCTCATCCTTATTGCGTTATCCCGTCATTTGACACGTCTCATGGGAGCCTGGGGTCCGCTTTGAGAACTAATCCCAATATTTGGCGTTGGCATTAGCTTTACGATAGCGACTGCCATCTGACCTTCCAACCCGAAATGCCGAAGGGTTACTAGGCCTTATTGGAATTAGTCCGATTTCCTCACGGTGTTTTCCTTCACGGAGATTGATATCCGGGCTCGACGTTCATCACTAGGTTTCTCAAGATTCTACCTTTAATACGTCTGACTTGCATGTATTATTTTACTCTCGTCTGCAATACTTATGTATCTTACGTTCGTGGCATAATATGTGCCATTATCACACACATATAACTTACGTATCACGGTGTAACACTGTAGGATCATTTTTACAGCATGCAGCGAGAACTTACCGTAAAAGTGATGCATACTTAGTTGCGTTAAACACGTTCGGTGCCAATAAATAGACATTGTATTAATAATGTACGGAAAAGTTATCATGTCTATTGGCTACTGTATACTGCCATGAAGTGCATAAGGTACTGTTCCAATTCAGACTACCTACTTGGTGAGGTATAGTGACATTCCTGTAGCAACATTGCAGCGCGATAGAATTGCTATCTGTGGGCTATTTCACCACTTGTCGCTAGGCAGAGTGATGGCAGATAGACTAAAATGTTAACAGAATGGTTGGCATCCGTTAGCTCGTCGGGTGGACGACATCCGGAAAATTGCGGGTCACAACTGGATTAGACTAGCTCAGGACCGGGACAAGTGGCGTACTAGAAGAGAGGCCTATGCTCAGCAGTGGGCGATACCTTTATCGCATCATATCAGCCCTTGCTGATATGATGTTGATGATGATATCACCAGTGACATTGACACTAGACACTGACAATTCTGTGCCTATTTCTGGGTTGATAAGTAAAATTATTGTTATTCAGCGTCAACATTTCCTTATTGGACAGGCAATCGGCGAAGTGTCACTGTCGGGCGACAATTGTCACTGTTGTGATATAGGCTACAGGTTTGCTGCGGTAAATGTCAAAAACCAGTGTGCGTGGCCAAATGCACAAACGCTTCACGAATCGTGAGCGAATCGTGAGCGAATCGTGAGGCAATCATGAAGCGCTTAGGCGTTCGGCTAAGCACACTGGGAAGAAATGCCGGCGTAGCAGCAGAGACCGAAACTTATAATACACCCTATTTTTATTGAATTCCGTCAACTTTAAGGGAAGGTTCTTTAGACCAAATACAATTAATTTCATATTATTAAATTAAAACGGGACTTAATCGCGTAAAACTTACGTTTTATATTTAACCCGACGTTTCGGACATGACATTACGTCCGTGGTCACGGGTAGACTGGCTGACGGGTAAACTCGTACAGCTAGAAGATGTTGATACAACTCCCAGCCAGTCTACCCGTGACCACGGACGTAATGTCATGTCCGAAACGTCGGGTTAAATATAAAACGTAAGTTTTACGCGATTAAGTCCCGTTTTAATTTAATAATATGAGTGAAGATCGTGTTAGTTTAAATCAATATACAATTAATTTCTTTAAGAAACTAGCGTCTTAACTCTTACGGTTATCGAGCTATTAAAAAAATAAGGATAATTACTGAACACGTGTGTGACAGCCTTTACCAATTCCTAATGTTATTTGTTTTGACATGTGCCATCAATCACTTGACACTAACTTGAATGTTATTCTTAAGGGTCTCTCACACTAATAAAATCATTTATTATGTATGAAAAGAGGAAAAATTTTTTTGTGCGAATTTAACTAAAAGAGATATATAGGGTGGTTCCTGATAATGAAAACAAAAAAAAAACACGGCGTAGAGCGTTGACTGCATTCTCATTGGATCTGCAAAATTAACAGCAGTCCTGAAAATGTTGATAACTTACCATTACACAATACAAGTCCAGTTCCTTAACAGCATCTGAAACAATAAAATAATAATATAGGTTCATAAATGGTTGCAATGGCTTTCCATAAGAGAACAGTACGAATGATTCATTTACAATTAGGCCAAATATCTCTCGGAATTTCAGATAATAACGTCCTTATTACACTCGAAGCATAAACACCGAAAGGAAGAAGCAAAAGAAGAATGCAGAAAATGTAGTCCTAATGGTATCTCCACAAAGGGCTGTTATAAATGCCAGTGTAGGAACACCACAAGTCTAAACGTACTAAACATAGGACTAGTTGCTAAACGTTTAGCACTTATGCTCTTTTCCGTAAAGAAGAACTTTAGGTATATTTGTAAATGCAATAATCATGTATGTATCATACTGTACGTGACCGTTTGTTTCTTTTTCAATCAATAAATAAATATTTTAATTATCAGAACTATCTCCCCCCGTTTAAAGCTCGGCCACAAATGCGCGTTTTGATAGCGTATGCGGAGCGGTAGCAGAGCGTCAGCGGAGCGCAACGATAGCGGTACGCCGGACGAACGCTGCCGTTGCGCACAGCGGACCCGGCGGGAACTAACGACCGCGGAATGCGCGCGGATTGCGAGCGGAATGCCAGCGTTCCGCCGGCGCACCGCTATCATTGCGCTCCGCTAACGCTACGCTATCAAAACGCTTTATGTGTGGCGGAGGCTTTATATCGGGAAAGGTTCGTGATCATGTTCCACCCGGTATAACGCTTTTACTTGCACTAATATACATACTATTGTATCACAGCATACATAGCCTAAGAAAATAGCAACCAAGCATACCTTACATAACGCGTAATATTCCAAACTAAGGGTAAGCCTCCGTAGCCCAAATTACTGTTAGTAATAAGAGAATTTGGCCTAAAACAATATGTTTCAATGGTCCTAGTATTCAATTACGCACTGTTTCCATAGTGAAATTAATTACTCAACAGTAGTTAATTACAAAAGGTAAATTACGTGGAAAAGTCAAATTTTAATTGCAAAATAGTAAAAGGGTTATATTTGTTCAAATCTCAGCTGCAGGAAGGACCGGTGTTAATTGCTTTGTAACTGTAGATCGTACAATTATAATAATTACGTGGAATCATTACGAGTATTATGGAAATATGTACAAATTGTCTCGGTTTCCGGTTTCAGTGGGATAGGGCTTCTGCTCGCCGCGTAGGTAAAACTGACAGCCGTATTCAAATGCCACAACGATATGATATATGATACCTATCGGAATATCAGTGTCAAGAGCGACGTCTTTAATGTAAAAATGTCACTAATGACATGGACAGATCCTGGCAATTTTCGAATACGGTCGTGAGTGAATGGCAATTTTATTCATTTTTGAATTCGGTTCCCGATAATACGGAATCCCTGTAAAAAAAGTGGAAAAAAGTGTGGGCACTGTGGGCAGCGCTGTATAGTTGTGTGTGCAATTGTGCATGGATCACACAAACGTAACTACCGTCCATCCAATTGAAATTACACCCTCTGTTTATATTTAACGACTCAATGTATAAGGCTCCATGCGGATAAATGCTGCACTACTGCTGCCACATTGCTGTATCTTCGATAGTTGACCCTAAATTAGTAAAACAGGTTGTTATACGAAGTATTTTTGTTCGCAGATTGTGGAACCACCTCCCGGCCCTCCCCCCGCTTACGACACGGTGGTCGACTGTCCGACTGGACCGAAGGACTGTTCGTTACAGGTAAGAGTACCTTATAAGTATGTACTGATTGATTTTGGGTTGATATTTGCCAGGAATTCATTAATCGATCGTTAGAGCCATCCCACAATCATCCACATCTTCGAGCGTCCAGTGAACTCTTATGGGTGCTGTTCGACACAACGTTAGTACAGTTTGTTAAAACACACAAATATTCTTGGGCTAACGTTTGGTCTAACTCTTCTTCTTCAAAGTCGGTGTTTAAGCCGGCATTCTAGGTGTTCAATACATATAAATATACATAATCTTATCGCACCATAGGACCAAGACCTCAAAATATGTTTTCTATCTAAATTTGTAGTCGGTGTGTCCCAACAGTTGAAAATCATACTAAATAAGGCACAGTAACCAAGTTTTCTATTTCCAGGAGGTGACAACAGAGCCCTGCAGCCGCTGCAAGCCGCGCTGCGACAGCGGCCTGCCGTCGTACGAAGCTGCCGTGATGCTGAAAGACACTAAGTTATAATCCCGTGTGAACCTCGGCCTACTCTTTCTAAGCGATATAGTTAGAAAGAGATGGGTGCTTATGGTGTCGTGGCTATTGCGCTTGAGATTTAAGCGGTGGTGCCTCTTATTGTAAGGCTGTGTGCTCGGAGAGGAGGTTGCCCCGGAACGGAGGAGCTGGGCAGGCCTGCAGCGGCCGCGGCACGCGTACCACGAACGAACTGAAGTGCACGTAGTGACGCGGTTGAGCGTGCGACCTCCCGACGCAGCGCCGACTCAAGACACTTGTTCGATCTTCAATTGTTTGACATGCTGACTTTGACTGCATGCCCGCTCCTCTGCACGCCCAATACGAGCGTTCAGGTCTTACAGTTATAGCGAGCTGTATGTAGTTTTGTATAGTTGGTTTAAATTAGATAACGGTCTCACCTCCTAAATGGAAGGTATTATACTGAAAGACATTAAGTGACATGTTGAATAAATTAAGTTACAATACCGCTTTAGAAACCACCGGACACGTGTGTGAGCGATGGACTCTCGTAGCATGCCGGGTGGTGTAGTATAGATAAATGGATAGACAGCAAGCTCTTGTCCTAAAAGTGGGCAGTTAAGACAAAAACACTAATATTATTGTGCTTGAGCAACCCGTCACTCCTCTAGACATGCGTTAAAATGTGCCTGATGGGATGCTGTATGTGTATACGTTGTAGGTTTATAAATTACATTAACTTATTATAATCCGAGCAATCGCACCTAACACGCGCAAGCTATTTCCCCGACGCAAATATAAATGTGACACTACCGTACTGCAATTCGGTAAAGAAACAGTGTGAGACACCAAATAGTTACACCGCCTACGGCGCCTACATACTTACCCCCTTATTCATAAACGTTCACTGAAGTTATCAAGCCGATAAAGTTCGTTTGTCCCTTTCCGGCGTACTAGTGTGATAGAAAGGGACAAACGAACTTTATCGGCTTGATAACTTTAGTGAACGTTTATAAGGGGATTAGACTTCATGAGAAATATAAATCTTAGAAGAATCGCTACAATATCGGCACGAAGTCCTGACTAACATCAAAATCGTTAGTCTAGATTTTCTCATACCTACGCTCCCGATATCGCGCTACGCTATCGATTCATCACAGCTAAGTGTCAGACTATGTCGCGTGCAGTCGACGGCAATCCTCAAATCGTGATAAGACTCCTAGCGGTGTGATTCCCACAGATCACTAATATGGATGACTCGACGACCACGACACGTTCGCTCCAAGCATATAAGTAGGTCGAGCATGACGCCATTGATGCCGTATTTCATTTTGTTTGTACCATAGTATGACGATCAGCGTCGCACGTCGATTTCGGAGTTTAGTTGTAGGACATACGTCGACTAGTCAATCTAACAACGTTGTTTAACTTTTTCAAAGTTGCCCAGAAATACGAAAACCTGATTAAAGTTAAATCGCTAGTCTTAAAACTCAAATTTAAACTCTTTCTTCTTATTCGCGCTCCGCTATCGATTCATCAAAGTTAAGTGTCAGACTATGTCGCGTGCTCTAGGCGGGAATCCTCAATTCGTGATAAGAATTCTAGCGGTGTGATTCCTACTGTTCACTGAACGATAAATCGAGTGTTAGAGTTATCGCACCTTGTTGAATTTAGTAGAAGGAAAAGCTGGTTATTAGCTATTTATTTTAACCAAATTAAAGAAAAGGGTCATGCCAGACCAGAATTTTACGGGCTTGGCAGAAAACCGGACGGCTTGGATATTGCTTTAACGACAAAAGCTCTAAAAAATAAAAATAAAATATTATGTTGTAGCTAGCGATAGGGACCCACTAATGTAATGATTTGGAAATATTTTCATCGCTTTTGAAGTACGCATTTCAGTGTCCATGAAATCAGTTACTACAAACCCTCTGGGGTTGTTGGGTAGGCGATATTATCAACAGTTTCATCTGTTCTTTGTATTCCGGAACCAATGGTTTAAAATCTCAAGAACTAATGCGATTATCATATCAGAATTTGAATAAATAAATAACGCTGTTACATTGTCTCGTTAAAAATTGTCTGCAGTCGACTCACTTCTGTTAGGTGTCCGTTGGAATGAAGCTCAGTCACCTTCCTTCCAACCACAATCCTTAGCTACTTAAGAATAACCTCACGATCCGCATTTCATATATCAGCGACGAGAAAATGGGATGTATTAAAATACAATTTCGGGACTGTGTTATGAGGTTGGGACTTTGATATTGACTTTAAAATAACATTAGTTTCTCTCTAAGTTGTAGATCTCATGAGTTTGTATTGAATGCATTCCTTTTACTGATCTTGTCAATGCCAAAATTAAAATGAAGCTATAATGATTCCATAGCAATTTGAAACATAATAAAGTCAGGTGGGAAAGGAAAGAATTAATTTTGCCTACAGCCAGAGGGTCAGTATGAAAACTCGTAACGAATAGAATTCTTGACCTGTTCTACCACCTGTCCCTATTTTTAAAATTTCCGCTTTACATAGGTACGCTAATTCTGTAAATTAAAAACAAGCAAAACTCCGACAAAACGCGGATTAGCATACACTAAAAAGTTCTGACGTGAGCTCAGCGTTTAAGCCTAACAATAAATTGTGAGGGCTTCATAATATTCCCGTGCCTTTGTCGACGGCGTCTCGGCGTGAATAGTTTCTAGAAGGATCTAGGTCGCACGGTGCGATGTAACGTGCCTACATATAGTGCCGCTGAAAACTCGTGCGAGTCTTGATTTAAAGAACTCTAGAGAAACGTGATTAAGATTTAAGGTTTTGTTCGATTTTTGATTGCACCAGCTTACCAGTATTGCGGCTTGCGGCGTGACATTTTTGCCGATTGCATTGACGCCAGCAACGCCAAAATCGATGTTGCTGCCGCAACTTCGTGTACCTAATCTTACACATATTTGCTGTCTTTGGACAGGTAAGTCATTAAAAAACATCAATTATGTCATAAAATAATAGCCACATCCCAATATTATATCTTATAAGATCATGAACACGACACTTCTACAGAAGGCCTGAGGCTTCATCTGGTTTAAAAGAACTACTTAAATCATAATGACTGGAGTCCGTCAAAAGAGTTGTAAAGACTCAAAAGACTCACCTTTTACAAACTATTATTTCTGTCTACAACTATGATTACGTCGAGTACTTTGTTACCCGATCCAATCAAAGTGCAGTAATCAACAGCAAGCTTGATAAGACTGGTTTTTGATTGGCAGTTAACGGCGTTCACTGTTTATCAGGAATTACTTTGGCTTTCCTGTGGTTAGGTTATTTACCTTGGCATCGGTGTATAAAGTTACAGGTAGTAAAAAATAATAGCATTGTAAATATCACCATCAGTACCAGTTTTTTAATGACCAAGGGGGAATCCGTGAGAGCCAAGGGGGATGCCAGACTCTCCGGACCAAACCCACTAATATTAGTGGGTTCCGAAGCTCGCTTTTGAGTAGAAAAGTCCACCAAGAGATGACTTCCTCCACGACGAGTAAATATAGGGCCACAACATGAAACCCTGTCGCTGCGACATTTGTATAAAATATGCGTTCCAAAGTAAAAGTACAATCACACCCGCGCAGATGGAAATGGAAACCTTACGTGTGTTCTGCATTGAACATATTTCTGAAAATTATTTGACACATTCACATTTTCAGATTCGCTCTTGTCACAAAACCGTTCATAGCACAAGTGTCTTCTAATATTTTCGTTTTGGATTGTACAGTTTTTAGCCAAACTTGAGTCTAAAAATGGATCTGTCCGAATTGTCTTGTTGAATCTTATCTCGCTTTGAATTTCCTTGTTTGTAGACCGAAGTATGCTATTATCTTGATGCTGTATGGTTCTTCGGTTTGATTCGATATGGTTTTAGTTAAATACCTAATACAATAAATAATCATGATTTAGTACTTACTGCTTTAAATATTTTACTTAACATCTATGTACTTTTAATACTTAAGGGCATGACCGCATGAATCCTTGCACATATTATTGCCGTACTTGAAGAAGAATAAAATTGTTATTCAAGTAATCCTTTTAAAAAGTAAATAGTTTTGGGTTGAACATTTATTATTTTTATAAATATGTACCTATCCATCCAAATCTTGGGATTAGTTTTCAAAGCGGACCCCAGGCACAGTATAAAACCAGTAATAACTCTTCTTACAAACTTCACGCCGCGCGGTGTGTCCCCCTCCCTCCCCTCGCATGCGGCGAAAACATGCGAAACTGGTGATTATTGGGCTGGACAGTCGGGGCCGCGTTTGCGCGCTGTGTTGACGTGTTGAGTTCGGGAGAAAATGACGTCAGCACCGAAGACATATTTTCGTTACTGTAGTGTTTATGGGTGTATGGAAAGTTCTCAAAATGCGGAAATGTCATTCTTTAGAATTCCTAGACACCCAGAAAAGTAAGTGGTTGTTATATATTTGCAGTGTTAGGTACATTATTGCTTACGTAAATGGCGTAAAAGTGAGATTTAAAGCTAGAATGACACATTAAAATCAATAAGGATTTATCTGTAACGACATTTAGGTAGATGCTGCGATCTATCTAGCTCGAAAGTTTGGTACCTACTTAAATATTGTGCAAACATCTATTCAAACATTTTATGTAAATATGATTTCGTCAGTATTTAAGAAACAAATACGTACTTGAATCTTTATTAGATAAAAAGGTAGAAAGAGCGTTGGTACTAGCATAGCGCCATACACAGTTACTAATACGAGTAGGACAGTAGGTACCTACGTTTCTAGTTCAAACGAATCTTTTTTTTATTGTGATGGATTGGGTGTATTCTAGAGAAAACATATAAAATGAACACTTAAATTAACGCTTTTGCAATTATTGTTACACAATCTACTATTGCGCGTATGAGAGTAATATATTTATAATGATTTTTTGTGTCTTCAATACTGACTAATGTGGTGTCATGACGTGGTATTGTTATACTAAAACCTACTTACAGTTAATAGTACCTATTAGATTTACAACAACTTACATTGTACGAAGTCGATTATAGTAACGTTGTACAACCCTGCGTGACCTTGCGCAGTAGTAACGACCGCGCCGCCGCTGCCGGAGATTAACTACTGATATATCCTTATACTGTGCCCCAGGCTCCCATGAGCCGTGGCAAATGCCGGGATAATGCAAGGAGGATGATAAATATGTACCTATAAACCGATTTTACCATTTCTTAAATAGATTTTATATGTGCATTTGAGCTTATTTCTATTACCCTATACTACAGACCTCCGTTAGCATAAAGTGTGTTATTACATCTATGTTTATTTCACTTGGTTGAAAATTAAGCATTATGGAAATGAAATTAATTTCAAATAATATATGTAACATTAGGTATTGACATTTGTTTAGTATTTTGTATTTATTTTGATTATTTTAAAATTAATGTTGTGTTGTAATTTAGGCTTGTCAAGTGTAAAAATATGGGTGTATACATCTTACTCAAATATAATTATGTCCCATATCATCTTAGTCCGGTGTAACAATAGCGTAGTATTTATGAGACGATTTTTTTCGATACATATTTTTGCACTTGACTGTACTTGTTTATATTTTTGACATTATAGAGATTGAATTGAATTACTAACGGAGTTCTAAAGGTTTTAGACATGTAGGCTAGGTTTTAGAAAATAACACTGTCTTATGACTAGAATAAGATTAATATAGGATCGTAATGATGACCAGCACATTCTTTTAATATTAGTTTTGTAATATTTCGTGATAAAGCTTATAAATGTAGAATAAGAATGAGCCTATATTATGTATGTATATTTTGAAGAAAATGTCGCAGTATCTTTTACATTTTAGTACGTATACTTAGTATGAAGAGTCGGAGAGAATTTTTTTCGCAGCACAGATGTAGTACCGTAACCTTTGTCACTGGACACGGCCACATTCTCCTGCCAGCTTTGCGGTCGCAGCTGCCGCTCTCGCATTGGGCTCACTAGCCACTTGCGGAAGTGCCGCAATCTAAAGGACGCTGCTTAACCCATCATATTATTGATGTTAGAGGCCATTGATGATGACAGATGTAGTGCTTACGGATTCTTATGGAAACGTACGAACGTGTCACGCTATTACAGTCAATCTCAGTACAAGACGTACTGTCACTGTTTGAACTACCATGAGAATTACGAACGTTTAACGAAAAATACAAAGGAAACCCTTTTCGCACTACTTACATCTGTACCTACTTATTTACTTTGTACA
Source organism: Leguminivora glycinivorella (assembly GCF_023078275.1). Taxonomy (NCBI): domain Eukaryota; kingdom Metazoa; phylum Arthropoda; class Insecta; order Lepidoptera; family Tortricidae; genus Leguminivora; species Leguminivora glycinivorella. Next base: position 6,811,737 of record NC_062986.1, on the reverse strand, counting down.
ATATCAATGTTTTCGCTTTAATTTTTGCATTCCACAGTAAAGTTTAATATTCTAAATGTGTTTCAAATACACGCTCCATGACGGGTCAATTAATTTTTAAAGTGTTAGTTGCAAGTATTTAAATATGTATATAATTAGGCGAAATTGTATTTTTAACTGGCGATAAATTAACCAAATTAATGAAATAAAGGAATAGATAAATGAAACTGTTTCATTTATTACTTCTTTTCTAGTACTTAATTAATACTTACTCTCTGTCCCTGTTACATCCGAGACTCCGTTGTATCATTACTATAACTTAAGCTGTATGTAAATAATAAGTTTTATAAATACAAATTATTATGTGGCACTGAAACTTGAGTAGTTTCATGTGCTCTGCCTACCCCTCCATGGGATACAGGCGTGATTGTATGTATGTATGTGTAAATTATTATGTGTTTCTCCTATCATCGTTTGCCGAATTCATATTTTTTTTTTACGTAACGAAACACGTTTTTACTAAACGAGTAACTGCAGACAGGTAGGTATGTTGAGAAAAGGGTCCACACGATTCTTGATCAGTCCTTGACTGTCTTGAATATTGGGGTGACCCAGATTTTATTAAAAACGACCCGTTTAAGAGGAATTAAGCAAGCAATACCTTCACAAATCTAATTTTCTGTGGCTGAAAAAAATAAAATGTTGGAGAGCAATCTTTATATTTTTTGTTGATGATATGATACTTAAGTAGGTACTAAATTAAGGCTGATCGTAAAAGATTTTTACTGTATACCCATTTACAAAAATCTTTATTATTTTTTTTACTTTGGATGCAGAAATCTCGAATTAATAGCCTCATCTAAATTCGTTCCGAATTCAGAATCCACATAATAAGAAGGGAGGAAGGTCCATCATACAAGTCACCTAGGTAGGTAGGTAATGTAGGTATTGCGTCTTCGTTCTATTCCCATACCTTTGGAGGATTAGACCTATGCAAATTGCTGAAAATATAGTAGGCGGTCATAATATACGGAATAGGGATGACGACTACATAAAAAAATGGCATTCTGTTTAGTCCGTCAGTTAGATCGTCCATAAATACTGAACACATATTTTTCGCTTTTTCTAATTAGTGAAAAAATACAAAGATATAGAGCATCAAAGTTCCGGAGTGGGGGCTGACGTCACTTCACTTCTAAGTAAAAATTGTACCTAAGCGTGACGTCACGCGAAACTTTAACGCACTGTATCGTCCTCATTTTTCGTTTACGAGAAAAAAGAAAAAATACGTGTCTAAAATTCTTTGACTGACGGACTAATTAGTTTTTTTAGTCGTCTCGCCTATTGTATACAAAATCGTGGTTATAAACAAAATGCAGGTAATATCGATACGCAATCCAACAAAGTTGTTCCAACCGCGATCACCTCAATAAAACCGCTGAAGTTTTTTATCTCATCCATTTCTGCGGTATCTCACGCTCTTATGAGCTTCTAACTAAAGTTCTATGTACAATATTCCATCTGAAAACAGTAACCGAGTTTCCAATACCAGTTTCAATCGAAAATGACGTACGTATCTTGAAATTGGAGGGCGCTTACGTCATTATGCGTAGTTTACATTACCAGCTGAGAACCAAAATGACTTAAGTAGATAGAAAGTATGATGCGCTTACATCATTGTGTTCAAATCATTGATACAGATGAGCCCGTTTGATTTACTAATGCATTTGGGTGCATCAATAGGATTTATTTGCAATGCCCATATCGCTTGAACCGCTTTAGTATGTTTATGGCGCTTTTGCGTGTATGACTTAACCATTAGCCAGATTGTAGGTACTATAGGAACTCGGTTCAATTTCGATCGAGATATTCTTGTGACGTGACTAAATATTCTTGAGAGTATAAAAGAACCGACTAAATGTTCAAAAACAGAAATCTTGAGGTGCCTTAATTCTACCAGCCAGCTTAACATCAAGTTAAAATTACTTTGCACTCTTGTAGATAAAATGTAATAGCAAAGTGAGCCTTTACGAGTTGGTGTGGTGAAAAATACTTTGTTCGCGATTTATAAATTTGCCGAAGTAGTCATACCTCGTATGGCGATAGAATAAAGGTGCATCTACATATATAAAACAGCATTAGCCATTAGACTTATATTGACCGGGATATAGACCGTGATTACCTTTTTGATTTTTGTCGAGCTCCCGATATTTCGACGCAGTTGCATGCATCATGATCACGGAAAACTGACGAAGGCGGGTGGATGTTAAAGTTAAAGTCTAATGAAAATAACCGTGAATCATTCAAAACTCTTAGCATTAGCCATAGTATGTAACTACGAGTATAGTATAGTAGGTAAATTATATTTAACGACATCGTCTGGGACGTCTCGATTTCTCGAGCCAATTATACGCGTACCAAGTTACAGCCAACACTCAGGTCAATGAAACATCTTGACACACAAAAACAAATGAATATAAGGTGAGTTATCTCATACATATTCTGAATGTGAAGTGAACTGGATAAAAAAGCGTACAGTCGCCATATATACAGGAGCGTCTAAGGTATTCACAATATCTGAACACGCCAAGCCGGTAAGGCATGTCCAGATATTTTTGCACGTCCCGGCCGCTGAGCTATATCTGATGGCGCCTTTACCAGTTTTTGTCCCTGACCACACCTCGGACACTGGCGATCAAATATATGAAAGAGACGCGTACCTAGCACACAGTCTAAGCTCGTGTAGGTGAGCTCGACTGTTCGCGTTTTTGACAGGCGGTAACTGTGAGGTAACCGAAAGAGGGTGGGCGGCACTTTCAGCGGGGAGCGGGAGTGGCCATACGATACGATACGATAGTACCTTGTACGTGTTTTATTATGGCATGCAATAAGAAAGTTAACCTTATAATGGCAAGAAAAGTGCTTTTAAAAGGCTGATGTACTAATAAGAATCATATTTAAAGCTTTAATAAAGGCAATTATACTTGTAAGAATCATATTCAAAGCTTTAATAAGGGCAATAGCTCTTGTACAGGTTTTGTGATCATCAGATATAAGGGAGTAAAACTCATAACGGCGAAACAGGATGCTGTTTTAAAAGTTTATTGTGCTTTTCGTAGTGATTTATGTGTACATCATCATCAAGTCATCCATTTTGCAAGTTAGTAAACGGTAAGTTAACTTTTACATATTACAATTATTTGCTTATTTATTATGAAAACTGTGTGGGAATCCAATTTCATGGTGAAATGTGATATAAAATGTGTTGTATTATTAATGCGCCCTTGTATTTCAACGGTTTTGTACTAAAAATGCGGTTAATTAATTTTGACATGTCTTGAGCAAGGCTGTTATAAGAGTAAAAGCAGTAAGCACATCATTTACAAATACTCTATAAGAGTAAAAACTTTATAATAGCCACCGGTGTTACTTATGATTCGCCATTTTATATATCTTTAGGGTTCCTTCTCACAATTAGTGAAATCCCGAACCTTACCATCTAGTTAAATATTTGTAACGGATACCAGTTAAAAATTCATAACGTTATCGATAGAGAGCAGATTTCAGGTAGCGATTTAAATATTAATATGAATATGACTCGCATACAATATTTATTATTTTTTCTACACACGAAAAAATGTATGGGAACATAAAAGTAAAACCCTTTTTGGATGCTTTTGTGAATATTGGGCAAAAATTATAATGATAATAAATAAAAATAAAAAAAATATTTATTTATACTTATTTCTTTAATATTTCTTCTGCGCATTGCACAGTAAAAACTTCTATTATGGCTCAAAGAATATAAAAATGAAAATAATTCGCTTCTTATATATATTTAAATTGAAAGTCCATTATTTAGAATAAAATACTTTAATTTATAAAATAAAAAATAACATTAATTTAATCTAATTATTCAGTGAAGTTTGTGGTGTGCTATGTAGGTAATAATAATAGATTATAAACCACATGACATGTATTTAAAAAATTGCACTAGTCATATCCATATTAATATTTAAATCGCTACCTGAAATCCGCTGTCTAGTTATCATGTACTTGGCGCAAAACTTTGAAATTGCATTTTTGTTCGAAAGACCGTTCTTTTTAAACCGGTATTTTGGGGAACGCTTTGATAAAAATTTGGTTCGATTAACCGGCATAGAACAAAATAAAACCGTGTAGTCCGCAGCATGTCAGGTAATACTGATATTTTCAATATTTCATTAGGAAGTTATACCTAGAATTTTCAATTTAAAACAAACTTGTGCTTCGGAATATTTAATCTTCTGGTGCCTTATTTTATTACTTCCTATTGATTTATTGTAAATGCTGAGTCAAATACTCTATTTGATATTTATTATTATGGTTATTGTTACAGAATCTGTGGATGAGATACATAGTCAGCCGTTTTTAGTGACGTGAAGATGACAAACTCTTCTCCTCCTCTTAGTAAGTAAGTGCTATTGAAAACCACAGACGATTTCAGTACCGCCATCACAATGGACTTTGTGTCGATAACTATAAACAGCCTAGCCTAAGACTTCAAATAAATATATATTTTTTTTTATTACAGATGAACTACAAAACGGCACATATTCTGATGGAGAAAATCAGTCACAATCATTACTTACACCCAAAAATAAGCCAGGAGTGGTGGATCAAAAAACATGCAAAATGGAAGAGGACGCAGGAAATAGTTTAGGTTGTAAGAAAATCACACCAAGCAAAGATGGCGCTGATAATTCAAAACAAGAAAACGGAAATCAATATATCTTTTATGAATTTGATGAAGACCTCGATAAAAGAAACTACTTATTATTTTGGAAATTTACTGATAGGTTAATTACAATTTCTACCACCGTGTCGGCGCTCTGAAGAATATATTAATATTTTGAAGTATGTAGACTCATTGAAACAGCAACATCGTGAGCAATAGAACTGAAAATATTAATCTTATAAAGTTACTTGTATCGGTTTGGTTTCGTTGCACATAAATAAATATCTTAAAAAGTGAGTTTGTCTTTATTTGTCCTCAATTTTAATCTGTCTTAGTCCCAAAAGGATTACATATAAAATCGCTTTCTTCTTAAAATAGCCGAACATTGTATTCACATATTCAGATCGTCCAACATTCACAATGATACCCCGCAATAAAAGATTTTTTTTTATTTCAGACCAAAGTCCATAAAGTAAGGAATACACTTTTGGAACTTATTCTCATAAAGTTAATCTTAAAAATTAATATTAGTAGGTACTGATGGATAAAAAAACTGAGTGCCTTGGTAATAGTCTCTTATACGCTCAGTTATGTATAATTGGCCACCTCCGAGTACATGCTAGTCTGGTATAACCGGTGGACACTCTATTTAATAATGTAAACATTGTAAAACATGGAAACAATGGACCAGTTACATTTGCCCTCCAGTCGAGATCTGCCCCGCGGCCCCGCTGTATATACCTTAACATTTTTCACCGCAGAGCTACAGACACCTTAAATAAGAACAAAAAATATAATTATTAAGCTAAATCCAAACTCAATTCATCATTTAACGATATACCTGTATTACTGTCACTGCTGCTTGCCTGCATATTCATATAATTATTCCATAATGGCATCCTCTACGGAACCACTAATCGATAAGTTGGGATCAGATTGTTCACATTCGCTGGATTTTCAAAATGACGAATCAAGTTTTATAAAAACTTTTAATACGACACTTTCAAGAATAATGCCTTTATAATTATTGTATAAGAGAAAATGTATTGCTTTAATTCTTTAAAACACTTTATAAAATGCTATAATTTGTTTGCTGGATAGACGTTTTATTATATGCTCCTATGAGGCATAAAGCATCATAGTTATCTTATGCATTACTTTTATAAGAATAATTGGCCATAACAAAAGCTTTTATAGTGCTTTGAATATTATACAGCGAAAAGGCATTTTAAATGGCTTCTATAAGAATACATATTTTTAAACCCTTATTGCAGTCATATAAATTGGACTTATTAACGTGTACATGGCCAAGTTATAAGAGTAAATGTACTATTGGCCAAATCCTCTTATAATGAGCTACTATAAGAGTAAATATTTTTAAACCCTTATTGCAGTCATATAAATTGGACTTATTAACGTGTACATGGCCAAGTTATAAGAGTAAATGTACTATTGGCCAAATCCTCTTATAATGAGCTACTATAAGAGTAAATATTTTTAAACCCTTATTGCAGTCATATAAATTGGACTTATTAACGTGTACATGGCCAAGTTATAAGAGTAAATGTACTATTGGCCAAATCCTCTTATAATGAGCTACTATAAGAGTAAATATTTTTAAACCCTTATTGCAGTCATATAAATAAAAAAGTAACAACTAATTCGTGTTATTAAAACTGAGAGAAGCGACAAGGTGAGAAGAGAGAGCGAGGTACCTAACCGGCTTACCTACACTTCGTTCTTCAACCGGTGTTGATTGTCACTTTTGATGAAGCCAAAAATTAATTGAAAGCAACCTGCTAAGTGGCAAGTCGGAGGAATGTCACGTTGCCAGGAAAATTAGAAAATAATAACTAAGGTCACTAGTCGAAAGTAAATCCATATATTTAATTTATTTTCACTTCATGCCTACGAAGTCTCGGGTTCGAACCCCGACTCGTACCAACGAGTTTTTCTGAACTTATTATGCGAAATGTCATTTGATATTTTGCCAGTCGCTTTTCGGTGATGAAAAACATTGTGAGGAAACCGGACTAATTCCAATAAGGCCTAGTTACTCTTCAGATTGGAAGGTCATCGCAAGTAAAATTAGAGCCTAATACGCCAAATTTTGGGATTAGTTGTCAAAGCGGACGCCAGGCTCCCAGGAGCCGTGGCAAATGCCGGGATAACGCAAGGGGGATGGTACTAATAGGGGGAACATAAAACACACCTACCAAAAAAAAAGTGATACAGGTACTTTAAATAGGTAATATTTCCCAGGTAAACGTACTACCTACACCAGTAAATATTTGTGTAAAGTTTTACCCGGTACAGGAAACGTGTGAACAGGGTTAACAAGGTGCCTTAAAGTTTTAACAGCGGGTGCTAGGTAAGCACATAGTTAAACAAGCTGCCGATTTTTTTTTTTTTTTTTATGGGATAGGAGGCAAACGAGCAGACAGGAAATGTTTAACCCTTAAATGCATGAATTTTTCTTTTAACAAGATATTAATATATGTGATAGACAATGGTTTTCTGACTCTGGGAAAAATGATAAAAAAAATATTTAAGATCGATTTTTATACTAAATCAGTGTTAGAAGTTAAATAGGCCAAATCTTATTTATATAAATATATCGTAATTGGTAAGTTTTATTTAAAAAAAATTACTACTATTAAAAAGGTACACTATTTGTGGAACCTCTATGATAAAATGTTTAAACATAAACTAATTACTAACTCCGAAAAAATCAGCCTAAATCACATACTAAAAATCGCCATCGTCCTGTTTATTCACACTTTTCCGCCATTTCATCTTAATCCTTAAATAATAAATCATTATATTATTGAATGTATTTAATTGTTTATTAAATAATAATAAATAATGAATAATAATTAAGCAATAAATGTGATTTTGGATAGCTACATATCGAGCTACGGGCCATCAAATATATGATGCATATATACATCACCATGCATTTAAGGGTTAATAACTCAAGCGCAAGGGGAAAAATTACCACTCGGTTGAAGTAACTGCACGAGACCATGCGCTTGGCGAGGAACAGATGACTATGGAGGGACCTAGTCTTCAACAGAATGATGTCACATGATGTCACGATCCTCAGCATTGAGGGAACGACTAAAGAAGAAGAAAGTGTAACGTGCTTATTTCCATTTGGAAATTAACAGGTATCTATCAAGGACGCAAATCTGTTGTTTAATTAATTTAATTTAATTTATTTATTATATCAGACAACAAAGGGCCCATAATGGTTAGTACTTATACATTATTGGATATTTTAAAAACTACCTGTTAGTATAACATAAACAAAAAGTCGACACAATAATACAACAATAAAACAATAAAACACTCACCTAGTGGCGGTCATGACACACTCAAAATGCCGCGCTATAGGTGAGTCATATCGGCAGGCTATAGCAGCAGGCTATATTTAAATACCCATCGTCTACCAAGCATCTAGCAACCTAATGGGCATTAATTTTCACGAGAAGAATCACCAAAAGATTTTTTTTAAGGTTAGTAAGTAAGTAAATATTCTTTATTGCACCAGTTTAGCATAAAGGTAGGTAAATTTCATGTTTTCCTACTCAGAATCACAAGCCCTTTCAATCTAGGATAAAAAACGAGAGACAAAAAAGTGATCCCTTTTTCTATTATTTTGCATACTTTCCACTTTGTACAAAGTGTTTGAAAAATAGTAACGAAGTGGAAAAAGGGAAAAATTAAATTTGGGACGCTTTTTCCGCTTAGTAGGATCGAAAGGGCTCGTGATTCTGAGTAGGAAAAACATTTTTACCTATTCTAGAAACAAAAGTTTTTGAATCTTTTTTTCGCGAAAATGAATATGGTGGTCTAGCACAGCTTTCGTTCTCGCTCCCGAGTCCATACATGGCATACATATTGTGCAACTTCTTAGTAGTTCCGAGCCGGAACGCTCTAGATTCCATGCGGTTTAGCACAACTTGCGCTCCTGCGCGCGACTAGTCTACTTGCGAGGGTTTCAATGTACATATGAGGAGTAAAGAAACTTGCTAGTAATTAGTAATATACATTTATAACGACAATGACGAGAGGAGAATATTATTACTTGATAAAAAAAATACATAATATAAGAGTCTAACATAAACTGTCGGACGAATGCATGTTAAATGTAAAAAATGATCATTTATTATCCTACCAGCTAATATTAGGCATCTATAAAATACACGCATCAACTGGTAAACATGAGTTAACTCATGTTGATAAACTGCGACGTTCTCACCAGGTTTTTGAAGGATAAAGAAATCCTTTACGAACTGGTGCATGCGATGAAAATAAATTACCTAAATAGCTATGCAAAATAGGTTTACTAAATATCACAGAGAACGCCCTTCGGAAAACTGTTTACTTGATGAGTAATGGAGTGGAAATAAATTATTATGTAATGGTTCGATTTAACAGAAAACTAATTAATTATAGCACAGGACGATTAATGTTCCGCGGTGGTCTGTTTACCTACGGACTGTTTAAATAGGGCATAGAGGTGTGGTACTGTTCATGTACGAGTACGTTACGATATATTTTTTTACGATGAAATATAAGACGAAAGGCTGGTTTTTCATACAAAGCCTTTCATCTTCCGGCCAGAAAGCGTCATATTTCAGGCCGCTGCGTTGAACGAAGTTACCGCTTCCCGGCTTTGACAAACAGAAAAATAGTATACCTTGGCTTGGCTTGGTATACAGGGTATAACAAAAATGGTGGTGATCCGTTTAAGGGCGTATTCAGTATCGTATTCTCATCAGGAAAAAGTAGGATAAAAATTTTTTTTCGCAAAATTTTTTTTTATCTTTGTATGGAGATTCGACCGTTTCGCGCGGCCCGGCTCATACAAAAGTGAAAAATTTTTAGCGAAAAAAAAATTTTCTTCTACTTTTTCCTGATAAGAATACGATACTGAGTACGCCCTTAAACGGATCACCACCATTTTTGTTACACTCTGTACAAGCCGGGTTTCGACCCGCGACTTCCGGATTGAAAGTCTCACGCTGTTTTGCCGCTAGGCCACCAGCCTTAAAATCTTTCAAATACATCCGTGACCGGGAAATAATCGCCCAAGTCACGTGGCATTCTAAATGCATCTCGCAATTCAAAAACTGTATAACGCCATCGTCGCGTCGAAAATGGCTGACTTGCGGAATTCAACCAGCGCTTGTGAAAATAGGATTTAAAATTGAACAAATATAAGTGCTAAAAGCATTGCTGTGCTGGTCATTTGATTCCGTGTCATTCCTTATTCTTGGTGCTGACAGAGTAAACTTGGGAGTTACGTGACTGTAGGGGATTCAGGAAGGAATAAAATTTTAGTGGTTCTACTTTTGTTACATAGTGGTTATATATTTAGGGTGTGAAATCCCTAAGATCTCTGTGTTGACTATGCTGAGTGTAAAGTATAAAAATGTTTTGATGTTACTTGCGACAACGTGCGCTCGGTACTCCAGGTTCTCGATTTAACAAAGTCTATAACTATCAGTAAGAGTGTGTGTCGTTTGCTATTTGCCAGTCACTATTCGATGAAGGAAAACATCGTGAGGAAACCGGACTAGTTTCAATAATGCTTAGTTACCCTTCGGGTTGGAAGGTCACATGGCAGTCGCTTTCGTAAAACTTGAGTCTACGCCAAATCTTGTGATTGGTTGTCATAGCGGACGTCAGGTCCACATGAGCCCTGGCGAATTCCGGGATAACGTAAGGGGATGGATATAACATAATGTTTAATACAGTAATTTTTTGATTGATTGACTGATAACTATCAGAAAGTGGACCAATATTAGTGAACTTCTAAGACAGTTGAGTAAGAGGCTTTTAAACAATATCTACGTAGTTACGCTTGCACCTGATGCCGGTAATACCAGCACAATGGCAGCTCAAGAGGCCTCGAGCCCTCAGGGCTCCATCGAGACCACTTCAGCAGTCTTCACTGCCTGAATCTAGGTGAGACGTTTACATGAAATCACTTCAACCTGTCGATGTCCACTTGATCCTTTTTAGTTTGAAATGTATTAATAGACTTAAGTAGAGACTTACGTAAAATTTGTTATGTGTGGTGTCCATGCGTAAATGGTCTTTCATTTGCAATAACTAAGAATTTCAATATGGAATTTTAGATGATAATGTTCTCATTGCACTTGAAGCATAACCTTTTTGTAAGACGAAACATTTTGAATCCTTTTGTAGGAGAACCACATATTTGTGTCAGTGTCAGTCTAGAGCTCTTTTTATCATGTGTCTTTTATAAAAAAGCTTATTTTTAAATAAAAAGTGACACAACAATAGTTACATCTTCTGGCAGTAATGTAACGAAGAGACAACAACAAAACATTCTGAAATGTGTACAGTCAACCAATTGGAACCCTAGGCCACTCTACAACCATGTCAAAATGACAAGCAGTAAGAGATTTCTTACAATCTGATTTATAACGTCACTATGACATAGTTCTACAGTGGCCTAGGGTTCCAATTGGTTGACTGTACCTACGTTAGGAGTTCACAAAATAATAGGTCTAATTCATACAGAAATGCACCCGTATCGGTCGCATAGTGGTTAATGCTAAACCAGGCAAACATTCATCTTCACGCTGATAGTAAACAAACTGTTGGTAACTATTAGGATACTGTTAAGGTTGTAATAAAACACTACCACTTAAGAATAACACTTGCAGGGAGAACATTTTTTCCTTGGTGGAAAACCGAAGGCTTTAAAATCTCAGGGGCTCTAAGAAAATACCTCTACGAAGGAAACATTATATTCACACTACATCTGTTTTGTAAAGTTAAGTATTAGAGAGCACTTACGCTTTAGTTGACAGACTGCGCTTGGTTGTCGGAAGCCTCTCGGGCCAGCAAAGTATATGTTAGAACCTACGTAAGTTTATTAACTATGAAGTTCGTATGTGCACCATTATAAACTCTACTGGTTGAATAGAATCGTCTTCTAGACAATGTCACATTATGTAAACATGTCAGTTTGGTTCAGTTCGTTTGCCTGTGCGGTCGGCCGGCCGCACAAATATACATTGGAAAACTATCTAGTATTTTATTTACTGTGTCCACGGATATTTCCAACTTGGTAGCAGATCATGCAGTAAATTTGCTACGATTAGAGATGGGCGGCGGGAAAATACCCGGGGTAGATATCGGGTTTTTACCGGGTATTTACCCAATCTACCCGATATTTACCTTTTCTACCCTAATGGGTGGGTATAAATAAATATTGTAATAAAATGGGTCATAAATTGAATTTAATCGTGAAAAAATGTTTTCTTGGTATTGTATAATATATTTATATTTTATTACTATATTTCTATAAACATATATCGAAGTATTTGTATTGAATAAGGAATTTTTTAAATATCATTGACATGCTTGTGTGTTTGTTACCTCCTCCTCCTAAACGGCTGAACCGATGGGGATGAAATTTTGTGTGCTTATTATAGTTCCTCTCAAGTAACAATTTCTGGTCCTATAGTGGTCGAGGACATCAAATTAAATCACACTAAATGGTCCTATAAATAGTCTATATTGGTACTGTAGAGCCGATTTGGCGCAATTATGCAGCCATTTAGTGATATAATAGGCCTATAGCAGTATCATCCGTGACGTTTAAGGTCTATAATGGTGATGTAATGATGACTATTGTGCTAATTTGTTGACATAGAGGACACAGTAACGCTATTATAGTATCAATTTATGCTATAGTAGCATTTGAGATTCCGTTATACAGGTTATTTTGTTCTATAATAGCAGTTGCCGTCCCTTTTAATGCGAAATTTCTAAAATAATTTAATGTGTGTAATATTTAACTAAAACTGTTCTAAACGAGGAACTTAACGAAAAGTGGCGTTTGAACTTGTGAAGTTTAGTGTCAATTAACATAATTTGGATTTCGTATACTTCCATCATTACTGCAAAAAGGTATGCGATGGAAATTTTACCGTTAAAAGAATATTAGTTTAATGGAGTATTTTAAATGCGCCCTCGATTTATACATGTTTTGAATAAAATAAATAAATATAATTTAATACAATGAAATTATTGACACCATAGTTTCTATTATGGATCCAAGAAGTAAAATATACGCTTTTATAGTTCGACTATATCACTTATCATACGCATTCACTGCCATAAGCCCGCCATCGTGGATTCAATTAAGTAGGGTTGCATGAGAATTTAACTATGATCCAGTTTAACTTATAAGTTCTTTATATAGAAAACAATACTTGTTTTCAATGTTTTACTATAGAAAGATCTTTTAAACAGTATTAATAAATGTTGTTTTCTTTTTAGTATGACAAATCTAAACTACAATTGGTCGCTATGTGTATTTTTAAAGTTAATTTCTAGAAAAACACTGTACGGAACCAGATACCGCATCTTTGGCCTGATTTCATAATTACGATGTATAAACACCATAAAGCAGCCTTTTAAGGTCTAAATTATCATTTAAAAGTACCTAATCGTTTTCTACTCTTATATATCTAATTTGGTTTATAAAACATATAGTAAACTCAGCTATAACGCTATTGTGTTTTAAAAGAGATACCGAAACCATTATTCAACAGGTCTGTGATATTTAAAGAGTCATTGTGGCGTATACGGCGATGAGATATAAAAGGCATTAGAAAACGACTATAACCTTTTCAAAGCTATATAAACGTATCCTGAAAACTTCATTATACAGCAAAATAGCTCTATAATGGTATTCATATCACTACTTTACAGTGTTAAATACTATAGCAGTGTTTTCCAAAGCCACTATATCCCAAAATAGTGGTAAGGTAACGGACCCAATCATGGACAGTTTAAGAAAAATTTTTGCCTGTTATTGATATTTCACTCATAAATGTAAAAATTCTACCGCTAAGCGTGTTAAATCTTGAATGTTCTATCCTTCTTTTACATTTCAAGCGTATTGCAGAATAGATACTCCCATTAGTTTCTTCATAGTTAACAAATTAAAACTAGGTGTTTTTTCTCCAATTATGGACGGCAGTTCTCCAGTAATGGATCCCCCATTATGGACAGTGAAATAAGTTTAAAATTTCACTTTTAAATCCAACTGATACTCAATGAGTCAATTTTATATACCATAAATACAATTAGTTTGAGTTATTTTAACATAGGATTGTTTCTTATAAATTTTGGTTTTGTAAATTGTTCCTTGTCCATTAAAGGAGGTAGGCAGTTTTTCGGTTCCAGTAATGGACACTCGCAAAATAACTCCATTTCTTTATATCTTTGGAGCAACAAACTAGTATGTTTTATACCTTATCTCATGCTTAATGCAGTAAGTAAAACGCATTCAAGTTTACACCGAGTATTATTTTTTTATTATTTTATACATGAACTCAACTCTCTTAGCAACATTACTAAGAATTCGTCTTGATATTTTTTCAGTAAACTGGTGAATTTTATCTTGTCGCCAAATCCTTCAGAAATAACCAAATTAATTGAAACTTCAAAATGAAACAGCTCTACAACTCTAGTTTATGGTACATAGCCGTCAGTTTTTAGAAACTAATTTTAGATACTTATTTTTGAGGATTTGTGTTTTTTTGTCCATAATGGCATCACCGTCCATTATGGGGTATTTTACCTTATAGTTAGGTTTTAAATCTGTTAAAACACAACTACTACAAATACTATAAGCGGCTTGTTGGTAACCTTAATAGCGCAAATTGATTGCATAACAGTGATTTCTAACACCATTATACAGTAATATTGTTCTATAATAGTCATATTTGATCCTGTTATAAACCAGGCCTATAGCGGCTCTATAAAATGGTGATATAAACGTTTACATCACTTCCTAATAACACCTTTTAGCTGTATAACGCAACAACTATAGCGGCTTGTCGGGAACCTTAATAGCGCAAATTGATTGCATAGCAGTGATTCCTAACACTATTATACAATAATATAGACCTATAGTAGTCATATTTGATCCTGTTATAGACCAGGCCTATAGCGGCTCTATAAAATGGTGATATAAACGTTTACATCACTTCCTAATAACACCTTTTAGCGGTACAAGCTTATAGAGCTAAAAGGTGTTACTGGAGGCTTTTATACGACAGGCGGTCACGCCGAAAACCTTTATACGACATCTATAGTGGCTTTTAGCGTCGAAAACCAAAATTATAGCACTAAAATGTTACTTGCTGTTTGTTTGGTAAAGCCTACTATCTAGCCGAAGTCCAGTATCTAGCCGAAGTCACATAGAAGGCATTATTACAGTCCGAATTCAAAGCAAGTGTTAATTAAAATCACACATGGACGTGGCGCTTGTTTAGCTAAGTACAAACTAAAGTATAAGTATCCCATAAATTAAAAAAAAAAAGTAACTGACCGGTCAAGTGACTTATTGCACCCTTTCAATACGGATGCACCTACCTGGCGTTTTGCAAAGCTGTGACCTCATTGGCTAATGAATTTGCATTTGTCTGTCCACCGTGTTTAAGTTAAGTAAGTTATTTGAATACTTAGTGGGCCTAAAACATCTGGGGAATACAACTTTTTAATTCAATGTGGTAAATTACACATGATATATGGAATATTTGGAATCTCTGTTAACATTTTAATATTAGTTAGTCAAATATATATATTTATTTTAGTAGAAAAATATATTTCAGTCATGTAAATTAAGAATAATCTTTAATTTCATAGATTATTTTTTATACCCGCTCATTTGGGTAGATACGGGTAAATACCGGGTAGATTGGGTAGATATGGGTATTTTCCCGGTATTTACCCGTCAGCGCCAATCTCTAGCTACGATAATAATAATTTTCCGAAGTGTTCGCGTGAAATTTCATCAAATTATTTTCAAAAATTTTCGCAACAAAAACAAAAGATGGCATCTGCCAGTCAGAATGGTTTCATCGAAAAACTGTCTGGAATACAGAATTATTCATCTTGGAAGTTTATGATGCGGATGGTGCTTATCCACGATGATCTTTGGGAATGTATAAGCACGCCTGAAAATAAAAATGAAGACGCGAAGAAGCAGGAGAAGGCGCTCGCGAAAATCGCCTTAAACGTACAGCCTTGTGTGTTTCCACAAATTAGAAATGCCAAGACGGCTCGCGAAGCGTGGAGCAACCTGCAAAAGGCATACGAGGACCGAGGCTTGTCACGACGGCTCGGACTGCTACGCACACTGTTCGCCATCAAACTGAGCGAATGTGGTAGCATGGAGGTTTACGTCAACAAGGTCATGGACATGTCGCAACAGCTGAGCGACATCGGGAAGGCATTGGAAGATGACTTCGTGGCCGTGATTTTACTCAGTGGCTTGACAAGCGATTACGACCCGTTGATAATGGCTCTAGAAAATTCGAACACGTCACTGTCAAGCGAAAATGTCAAAGCCAAATTGCTTCTAGAAAATTCAAGACGCAATGAGAAAAGTGAAGATGCTACGGCTTTTGCAACTCGGAAAGCACACAACCCAATTAAATGCTTCAGATGCAAAAAGAGTGGACACACCAAGAAGGATTGTCCAGAAAACTCTGACGGCAAGAAGAGTGGCATGAAAAGCCAGACGATGCTTACTGCATTGGCCGCAGGAGCCAGCCGTGACGTTTGGTACGTCGACAGTGGTGCGGCACAGCATTTCTGCAACGATCGCAGTTTTTTATCAGATTTTACTAAGAGTGCATGCATCCTTCGAGAGGAAAGGAATGAGAATGAATGTCAGTAAGACGAAAGTAATGGTATTTGAAAGAGATGAGATTATGACAGATTGCGAAATTGAGATCGATAATGAAAGTTTGGAACAAGTGAAAGAGTTTGTGTATTTGGGAACGTTGTTTACAAGGGACGGTAAACATGGAAAAGATATTGAAAGGAGAGTGAATGCTGGGAATAGAGTGAATGGAGCACTAAACGCTTTTATGGGCAGCCAGAAAGTATCGCAAAAAGCACGTCTGGCAGTGCATAGAGGAGTTTTGGTGCCTACACTTATGTATGGTAGTGAAAGTTGGGTGTGGGAGAAAAGACTTCAAAGTCAAGTGAATGCCGTGGAAATGAGAGCGTTAAGAAGCATGGCTGGTGTAAAGTTGAGTGATAGGATCAGAAATAGCGTGATAAGAGAGAAGTGTGGAGTGGATGTAGATGTGGTGACAAAGATTGAGATGGGTATGTTAAGGTGGTTTGGGCATGTAGAGAGGATGGATGAGAGGAGATTAACGAAGAAAGTATATGAAAAAGGAGTGAAAGGGTCAGTTGGTAGTGGAAGACCTAGGCGAACTTTTCTTGATCAAATCGGGGAAATATTGCAAAAAGGCCAGGTCAGAAGTACTCGAAACCGACGAGCGTGTATGAGAAACGTTATGAAAGTGTGTGAAGCGAAAGTGGTTTGTCAGGATCGTAGTAAATGGAAATCCGTGATCTCTGCCTACCCCTCTGGGAAACAGGCGTGATTGTATGTATGTATGTATGTATGTATGTTTACTACTGATAAACCAAAGAAGGTATACATCGCGAATGGTGAAGCCTTATTGACAGCTGGGAAAGGAACTGCTCAAGCTTTGTTAAAGGACAATAGTGTGAGATCTATAAATAATGTGTACTTAGTACCTAAATTGTCTGCAAATTTATTATCTGTTAGTGCTATGGATAGGAAAGGTTACGAAATTGTGTTTCGTTCTGGCGTGTGTAAAGTTTTAGACAAGGCAGGTTTTAGCTACAGCTACTCTAAGAGATGGTATTTATCAACTCGATGCCATCGAAACTCTTTCTGCTGTGTGTAGCGAGCCATCTTCGCAGGCTATGTCTTTGTCTTTGGGTACAGGTGACAGCGTAGCGGTGCCTACTGCTGCCGTGAGCGTGAAGCAAGCGCCACAGATCCCTGCTACTGGAAGCCAGTCAACACAACAAGTTTGGCATCGACGTCTATCTCATCTGAACGCCCGCAGTATGGAGTTACTGAGAAAAGGTATGGTCACTGGTATTTCTTATGACAACAATAATTTTGAGTCGTGTGTTTCCTATATTTTAGGTAAACAGACTAAGTTGCCATTTCCGAAGAAATCTGAGACCAGGGCTAAGGAAATCCTTGGGTTAGTTCACAGTGACGTCATGGGACCACTACCGTGTCCGTCCATAGGTGGGAAAAGATATCTCCTGTTGTTCATTGATGACTTGTCAAGAAAAACATTTGTTTATTTTCTTAGGCGGAAGGATGAGGTTTTTGAGATGTTTAAAGAATTCAAAGCTCTCGTGGAAAACCAAACCAATAAGAAAATAAAAGTTCTTCGTAGTGACAATGGTGGTGAATATGTCAATTCTAAATTTCAGAAGTTCCTGAAGGCGCATGGAATTCGACATCAGACCACGGTTCCAAGGTCATCAGCTCAGAACGGAGTCGCGGAGCGCGCGATAAGAAGCGTTACGGAGAAAGCCAGGTGCATGCTTCAGGAAGCAGGCTTGAAGAAGGAATTCTGGGCAGAAGCGGTCAACACCGCCGTCTACCTTAAGAATCGCTCTCCGACTAAGGCTGTGATGGGCAGTACACCAGAAGAAAAGTGGACAGGTAAAAAGGAGAATCTTAGCTACCTGCGCATTTTTGGCTGTCAAGCTTATGCCCTTCAGCACAAACGGGACAAACTGGATCCCAAAAGTAAGAAGTATATTTTTGCCGGATACTGTGACGACACAAAAGGTTACAGACTGATAGATCCGGAGAACCCGAAGACTGTCATAAAAGCTAGAAACGTAATTTTTCTAGAACATGCTTTTTGGAATGACACTTCATCAGATGAGTATGACAGTTCACGTTACACTCAGATTAGTTTGACGAACAATGTAACTGTCGCTGATAATACTCAGGTGCAACCCGCTTTACCCGTTTTACCCCAAGAGCCCGCAGAAATATCTGATGAAAACGCTCAAGATAACAGCGTCATTACAACAGATGATTATGAGAGCAGCAGTGAGACCCCAGATGACCCTGCGGATGAGACGTATGTCCCAGGAGATTCAACACTGGAAGACTTTGAAAACTCTACGGACGGAACGAGTGAGTTTGAGTCTGCTAATATAGCAAACACTGTATGCAGTGACACAGGGGACCCTCAAACAGTTCGCGAGGCACTGAGTGGCCCGGATGCGAGTAAGTGGAAAGCCGCGATGGCAGAAGAGTATAAATCCTTCATCGATAACAAGTGTTGGACTCTGACTGACCGCGATGCGAAGCAACGGCCTGTCAAATGCAAGTGGATCTTTAAAAGAAAGCTTGGCCTCGATGGGGAAATACTGAGATACAAAGCGCGCCTTGTTGCAAAAGGTTATACCCAGAAATACGGTATTGATTACGAGGAAACGTTTTCTCCTGTAGTAAGATATTCCACTATACGTACGTTACTAGCTTTAGCAACGGAACATAACATGAATATCGAGCATCTTGATGTAAAAACGGCGTTTTTGAATGGAGATTTAAAAGAAACCGTTTTTATGGAGCAGCCAGAAGGCTATAAGATTAAGGGCCAAGAAGATAAAGTTTACAAGTTGAATAAGGCCATATACGGACTGAAGCAAGCTTCGAAGTCTTGGTATGAGAAAATAAATGGCGTTTTGACAAACAAAATGAAGTTCAAACGTTTATCTTCCGAACCTTGTGTTTATGTCAAATCGAGCGGGAAATCCATTATTATAATTGCGCTCTATGTTGATGACATAATGCTATTTTCTTCAGCTGATTGCCGAGATACGGCTGGAATTAAAGAAGAATTAAAGAAGGCCTTTGAAATCAAAGATTTAGGGCCAGCTCATCACATTCTTGGAATGAGGCTTTGCAGACAGAATGACGAGATTACTCTAGACCAGTCAAGCTATATTAAGAAGGTGCTAGAACGATTTCATATGTCGGATTGCAAACCTGCGCGAACACCTATGGAAACAGGTCTGAAGCTCGTGAAATCTACAAAGAGAGATTGTACGCACGACTACAGAGGCCTGATAGGATGTTTAATGTACATAGCGGTATGTACGCGACCAGATATTGCGCATGCTGTCAGCTCACTCAGCCAGTTCAACGACGCGTACGACGAGAACCACTGGAAAGCGGCGAAACGCGTTCTTCGCTATCTGAAAGGTACGCTTAATCATTGTTTAACTTTTCAGAAGTCAGGTTTAGACATAGTCGCATATGCTGATGCTGATTTTGCGTCAAATGAGGTCGATCGCCGATCTTATACCGGTTTTGTGTTCAAAATCGGAAATTCTACTATCTCATGGGAGAGTAGGAGACAAAAGACAGTCGCTCTTTCAAGCACGGAGAGTGAGTACATGTGTCTGTCAGATGCTTGTAAAGAGGCTCTCTTTCTACGCAAGTTTCTGTTCGAAATTTACGGGGTACAGTATAGGATTACTTTGTTTAATGACAATCAGTCTGCACTGAAATTGTGTGCTAATTCTATGTACCACGCCAGAACGAAGCACATCGATGTACGGCATCACTTCATCAGGGAAATCGTTGAGGAAGGTACTGTCGTTTTGAAATACCTATCAACTGATGAAATGGTGGCCGATGTTTTAACGAAACCATTGGCAAAAGAAAAACATGATAAGTTTGTTAGTCATTTATTTGTATCATTAAATAAGTGACTTGGCTCTAAGCAATATACTATATATTTGTGAAGGTATAGTTTGTTTTAGATCCGTTTCATGTATGTTTTGACTATTTGTAGTTTTATATGTTACGGATACTTTACGAAATTTACTGATACCTTTGCTATGCCTATTTTTGTGTTGTAGGTAATGTTTGTTTTTAGACAGCGGATGTGTCTAATGTATTTGCTTAGATTACTATGTGTTTAATGTATGTGATGTACATGAGTTTATATTGGTTCAAGGGCCAATGTTAGAACCTACGTAAGTTTATTAACTATGAAGTTCGTATGTGCACCATTATAAACTCTACTGGTTGAATAGAATCGTCTTCTAGACAATGTCACATTATGTAAACATGTCAGTTTGGTTCAGTTCGTTTGCCTGTGCGGTCGGCCGGCCGCACAAATATACATTGGAAAACTATCTAGTATTTTATTTACTGTGTCCACGGATATTTCCAACTGTATATTCCCTTCAGAAAACATGAAAAGGCCAGTAATTAAATCTATTACTGAAAGCGAAGCGAAGAGGCTGGTTAGCTTCATTACAGGTTTTTTCTATTTTTAAAATGGCGCTGTCGGAGGTAACGGGACAAATTGGAAAGAGGACGTTTTCAAAATGTTTCAAAGGACAGGCTTAAAAGGCATGCTAAATTTAGATATAGGTACCTAAGTACTATTACGGATTTCGTTTTATTTTGATACGAATTCAACTTTTTGAGCGCATAATGTATATAATAATTATTTATTATATAGGTTGTTACCTAATTAGTCACGGATATTTTAAGGGACGTTAATTAACATTAAAACAATTAACTTTCACTAGAAATTAAAACAAAATTTTCATATGCTTTTTTGTTTTCATTTCCTTAAAAAAATATCATTTTTCTAAATAATCATCCTCTACAGGGTGATTTTTTAATTGTGAATCGTGACTTTATTTTCCCATACTACTGCTAAAAAGGAACACGATGTACTTGTCCTCATTGAAAATAATGAACTATGTCATAGTGACGTTAAAAATAAGATTGTAAGAAATCTCTTACTGCTTTTTATTTTTTACTCATTTTGACATGGTTCTAGAGTGGCCTAGGGTTCCAATTGGTTGACTGTACCTACTATCCACTTTCAGCTCCTTACATCAGCAAGTTAGCACTAAGCTCAAAAGGCTTGTTTAACAACACTCATCTTGAAAGTGAACTTAATTGCCAGCTTCTTTAAACTAAATTTTGAATCAATGTCTTGTAAATAAGCTCCTATAAAACGATGCTCCAAATAGGCAGTTCTGATTGCACTAGATTTTAAAAATGATTCTTAGATATTATTAGCGACTAACAGTTAAAATTTTGAGGTAGTGTAATGAAAAGGTAAGACCTTTTGAAATTGCGTCACTCATTAGGTTAGCGTCGAGTCGTTAGGTTCTCCTTAGCAAGTATCACAAACAAGCCAGCAGTGCAATATTAGGTTATAATTAATTTTTATCACGCAGATACGTTTTCGAGCTATACGAAGTATGTCGAAGGAACAAAAGTAACCCTTCTGGTAAACTTTAGTAGCTCATTTGGCTTTAGAAGCGATCGGACAGGTGTTTCGAAAGATAGCGAGTTCGAGTCTTGCCCAAAATAGAGAATGTCTCCATATTTCTTTTAATGTAAAATCAAATACTACAGTTTCACAATGACATGAAAATCCGTATAAATAACGTACCATTCACTAAGTAGACACAGCATTGTAAGGTATTGAAGGGGACCGGAAAAACCTAAAGAAAACTTTTTACCATCCTGCACCGATAGCATGGTTGCGTGGTAAACGATAAAACATCAGGCCGTCCCTATCGCACTTACAAATAGTGAAAAAAGGACGACCTGATGTTTTCATTTCATTTCATTTATTCAGTTACATAATAAACTTACGCCGTGTGGTTTGCGTGGGCGACGGTCGCGCGATGGTCGCGCGACGGCGATGCGACGCATACGAAATCAAACCTTATCGATATGGAAGTAGACGATACGATGAGACGCGACGGCGACGGTCGCGCGACCGTCGCCCACGCAAGACACGGCGTTACAGTAATATCATGAAGTCGTAAGTATTCGTCATTTACAGTGTCGTGCATAGATCGTTAAAATCCTACATAAAAGATGCCCGCCCCCGCCCGGCGCCCCACGCACCCACGCATACGATATAGCTCTTAAAGCATTGTTAGGAAGTCTTTAATGGATATAGCGTGGGTGCGTGGGCGACGTCGCGGGGGAGTGCGGGCGACAGGGTGATTGCAGGAACAGAGGGGAGGCCGACGCGTCAAAATACAGGGAATAGTGCGAATTTCACGAAAGTTATTCTAGAAAACTATTGAAAAGTAAGTGCATACTGCATTGTCGTAGAAAAAGTATTGTATGCAACGGTGTTTAACTGAGTCAAAAAATACTCGTGGCGTCTTTGTTAACAATTTTCGGCTTCGCCTCAAATTGTTACTCACGCCACTCGTCTTTTTTGACCTCACTTAAACGCCAGTTGCATAATATATGGCGCATCGACCATGCTTGTGCTGCCTGGTAAGGCATGTGGAGTAAAATAGAAAATACTTACTTCTACTTGTAATTAACGCCGCTCATCTCAATTATATCTGCAACAAATGATTTAAATTGTTAGTATATTGTATAACAAACTCCCCTGTAGCTTGACAGAATAGTAATAGACATAACTTAAAGTACCAGTGCTTGACAGTGTAGCAGTTGCCACATTCGACTAAAAGTGATTGTCGATAAATGTGGCAGAAAGGAGTCATCTCTTGGGCATTCGCATCATCCGATCCGATATCGGATGTAGGACCGATATTCCACATATTTACCCCGCCATCTTTGATTTTTTTCCTTTGAAATCCTTCCTACATCCGATTTCGGATCGGATAATGTGAAAACACAGGGTGTCGAGCACTGATACTATTGACATAAACCTGACTTATTTTTTCTGAATTAATGAGTGTTTATAAGCCCAGGGGGCCGATTTTTTAATCTCACGGCGTTCTAATTCAGAAAATTGTCACTGAAAATAGTAGGCAATTCACCGGTTTCAACCGGTATTTTAGTGACAGTGAGACTCAAAAATCGCCCCCCTGGAGGAATCGAAAACTCCTGTTTTATTTCATTAACGAAATACACCTTTGGTAAATATCTATCGAACAAAGAAAACGGTCCGTCCGTCCATTTCAAATAGTCCGCGTCATATTTTTCCATCGACATCAAAATTGCGCCGATCTATTTATCTCTGTCGCGAATGAACAAAGACCAATAAAGAAAGCACTGTCATTAACCGAAATTATGCCAGAGCTTGAATGATGGCAACACTGCACAATTTATGAGAAACCATTTTTTCTCTCTCATTGAGTGACGAGATTTTTTGAGGTGAAATTTTGTTAATGTTTCAATTATTTAGGTATTTTGTCGCAGTATCGTCTCTACTTAGAAGCTTTTTAGACCTTTTAAGTAAATTATGGCAATAAATATGATTCCTTGAAGTTAGTTGAGTTGAGGCAGCCACCGTAGTCAAAGTCACTCACACTCAGCCGATCTTTTCGATCAACTTATATGTATAATTATGTTGAATCGGGTCAAACTGGACCAACGCTAAATACAAACACGCAAATCATTGCCATATTTTTTAGAAAGAATGTAATGCACAAGAATAAAACGGACCTTTCTTCCCGTGGGTGTCGTAGAAGGTGACTCCATAGTCATGGGTTAAATAGCCATGATATGGGTTAAATTGTGGTGTAGGCGAGAGGCTGGCAACCTTTCACTGCAATGCCACAGTTTATTTTCTTTTAACCCCTTATTTGCCAAGAGTGGCCCTGAAGCTTTAGTAGTTTCATGTGCTCTGCCTACCCCTTTATAGGATATAGGCGTGATTGTACCTGTATGTATGTATGTATAAAACGGACACAGAGACAGACAAACATGTAGACATTGTAGACGTATAGCAAACTATAAAGGTTCCTAATTCACTACGGTACCCTAAAAACGGAGCATTCTTCTAAAGTGAAAACTTGTTGGAACAAAGAAACGCACCGGAGTCTCCCGTGATCTATTGTGGCCACCGTGTGGCGCCATTGTTACTGCCATTACCTGGCAATTTTCATGTCTACCTACATATTTATGGCTCGGTCTTGCTATGAGTATCAGAAATTATGTCTTGAACAGGCTTTTTTACTGGTACAATAAACAAGTGAAAAAATGTAACGTAGGTGTATACCTAAATATCATGTAAGGGCATTTTCAGAATTTGGGATCCCCCAATTAGCGTAAAAAAAATTAACTCGCTGTCAGTTTTGTGACGACAAATTAAGCATAAAATCTGTCTAAACATTTACTTTTTTTCATATTCTGAATGTAGATTATCGCTTGAAGTTCATGTAATTGACACAAAAACAATATTTTTATTAAAATTTCATGCTTAATTATCGTCAGAAAACTGACAGTGAGTTAATTACTATGGCAAAGAAAAGAATATGGCAATTCATGTTACCTAATACTCTAAACTCATGGCCTAATGATGTAAATCGTAACATAATGGGGGATGTCTGAAAATTTTAAAATCGCCTGATATTTTTTCTGGTGATAGGAATAAGCATTTCTATTTACAGAAAATTATTACTGTTTTCGACTCATTTTCTCTCCCTGGCCTCTGATTTTGCCTCCTTCTACGACTACCTTCGCTCTCGAACCCCGGATCGTGATTTTACTGGCTTAAAACGACGACCTTTGATTTTAAACCCTGGACCTGATTCTACTTGCATTAACGAAGACGTGTGCTTGCCCTGCTTGCTGCCGACGGCCTTTACGTTGAACCCCGGACCTGATTACAATTTTTAAGCCCATTGAATTGGGAAAACGTGGATCTAATTTGCCAAAATGTGGAACAGCGACAAACACAATGCCTGTGAAGAAGAAATTGATGAAAGATGCAGAGATATTTTGGACAGAGAATGTGTATCCCATTAATTTTGAAAAGTGCAACTACATGTTATTAGAGTGTAATAAACATAAATTTGTCTTGATCTATATTAACATTATTACTCATTTTAGCACCCATAAGTACGTTTTCACATTATTCGATCTAATACCAGATGTTGGACCGATATCCCATACATTACAGGCGTCGTCTTGGATTTTTTCCATTGAAATCCTTCCGACATCCGATATTGGATCGGGTAATGTGAAAACAGGCTAACTCCTAGTAGTGATTCATAAGTGCACCTGCCTACAGATGAGAACTAGAGAAGGACCTGTGCCCTAAACAAATAACTTTAGATTGTTGGTTTATTGTCTGCTTTAAGTAGTTAGTGCTCAAAAAGGAAATGAGTTTGCGGTGTGACGCCTACTGCTTTTCACATCACCCATTCAGAAAGGGTACTTTTCGGCCCTGTTAGGAGGGAATTAAGTGACACTTTTCTGTTCAATAACTTTGTCTGGCCTGTATAAAATATTAACGCCACGGAAAGTGTTTGCACATAAGTAATAATCAGTAATCAGTAATTCTTTATTGCTATCATAGGTACATAAGTTGGTACATTTCAGTAGGTATAGCACAGCTATGAACCCTGTAAGGGCACTGCAAATATAGTTCTTAATAACTAAAAATCTTAGTACTTACAATCTTATAAATCTTAATACCTATATAATATTGCTGTGAGAACATTTTTATGTTGTAACATATTTTAATATTATGTATAAAAAAATTGTGTTGATTAAGTGCATAATATTTTTACAACAGACCTGATTGATATTTTAGTATTTTGCTTATATGATATGAAAAAAAAAGTGTCAAATGGTAGCAATAGTAGATTGTGCAACAAGGGAGAAAAATGAGATATATATCTTGAGTGTAGCAAGGTATTCTTAAATTTAATCCTGAGCGTAGTGAGGGATTCAAGTGTTAAGACACAAGGTGGAATTAAATTTGCTACACATATTAACATCAACTTTTAGGAAATTTATATATAATGATATGTTATATGAACATAAAAAATGGTATGTTATGTAACCATGTAAAAAAAATGTGTCCTTGAAGGGAAAAGTATCACTTTGGTCCCTAATAGCAAAGAGGAAAAGTGCCTCTTTGCACCCTCCTCGCAGTGCAGGGAAGAAAATAACCCTTTCTTTTCGAATCCCAGTCACTACACTCAGTATTCAATTACATATAGAATACTTCACTTTGTTCACAATTCAATTTATATCCTCGCTATAAATATGCAATTTTGCTCCCTCGTAACACAATCTACTATAGTGCTGTTAATCATGCTTTAACAGTATGGAGGGCCATAGAAGAATATGGAAAGCCATAGCCGACTGAATTTGATAGTAACTTGACAGTAACTCGACACACATGACACACACAAGTAAAATAAAACAACACAATAAAATAAATCAATTATATTTTATTATAGGACATTGCAAATTATAAAAAAAAATGTATTTTACCATATTTTTCCTATTGGTCTATCCAAAAAATACACATTTTATAAAATGCCACCGTGTCAGATATTTAAGGCTTTCTTTTTTATGATATTATTGCCAGCGTGTAACTGCATTTTAAGGTTGGTAAACAAGACACGGTATCTTACACTCAGGTGGTCTTCACAGCAAAATCGCACTCTGGTTGGGCAGTTCCTGCCAACCTATTGACACCAACTTTCCTTCAGCTCCTTTCTTAATATGAACAATTTTAAATCTGGGTTTTTAGGGTTCCGTAGTAAACTAGGAACCCTTATAGTTTCGCCATGTCTGTCTGTCCGTCCGTCCGTCCGTCCGTCCGTCCGCGGATAATCTCAGTAACCGTTAGCACTAGAAAGCTGAAATTTGGTGTCAATATGTATATCAATCACGCCAACAAAGTGCAAAAATAAAAAATGGAAAAAAATGTTTTATTAGGGTACCCTCCCTACATGTAAAGTGGGGGCTGATATTTTTTTTCATTCCAACCCCAACGTGTGATATATTGTTGGATAGGTATCCAAAAATGAATAAGGGTTTACTAAGATCTTTTTTTGATAATATTAATAGTTTCGGAAATAATCGCTCCTAAAGGAAAAAAAAGTGCGTCCCCCCCTCTAACTTTTGAACCATATGTTTAAAAAATATGAAAAAATCACAAAAGTAGAACTTTATAAAGACTTTCTAGGAAAATTGTTTTGAACTTGATAGGTTCAGTAGTTTTTGAGAAAAATACGAAAAACTACGGAACCCTACACTGAGCGTGGCCCGACACGCTCTTGGCCGGTTTTTTCTGGTTGGTTTTAGAACAAGTTGGTATAAAGCATGTTTTGGGATCCTTATATCGTGTTTATGTACTTGCATTCATTATAACAAATAGTGTCCGGAACTTAAAAGCGATGATCGTCCTTATATCAAGCAAAATCAGAAGTCAGGGAGGCAAAACGGATCGTAAACAGTTCAGCAGGATCAGGTCCAGTGTTTAAAAGCAAACGTCTTCGTTAATGCAAGCAGAATCAGGTCCAGAGGTTAATATCAAAGGTCGTCGTTTTAAGCCAGTAAAATCAACGTCCGGGGTTCGAGAGCGAAGGTAGTCGTAGAAGGAGGCAAAATCAGAGGCCAGGGAGAGAAAATGAGTCGAAAACAGTAATAAATAGTTCACCAGATATGGTTATAAATTCTCCGAGAAAAATGTCAAGCTGACAAACTGTCAGTGTCTATGGCCAGCACAGATTCAAAATGGAATTTTTTAAAGACTAAGACAAATCTCATAACTGCCGAAGTGGGTCGTACGCGCAGTCGAGCAACACGTTTTTATTTTTATAAAATGTATGGTGCTTCCAAAAAATCTGTAACTTTTTTCTGTAAATAGAAATGCTTATTCCTATCACCAGAAAAAATATCAGGCGATTTTAAAATTTTCAGACATCCCCCATTAATAATATACATAAGACAAAAACAATTATAAAAAACCTATTGTTGCCAAGTACAGGTGCGCACCCGGGTTGTTTACAAACAACCAGCTAAATTAAATGCTTCTTTCCTTATTAATTAGACAAGAACTGTTTAAATAACTACTTAGATATAAATATAGATTAATACCTTTATTGAATAAAAATACCTACAATGTAAACGAGCGACAACGGCGGCAGATAAACCGTTAGCGGTTTTCGCTCGCTGTTCAAATGTAATAAAATAGTATATAAGTGTTTTTAGATAAATAAATTAAAAAAAAAAAAAAAAAATTTTTGTTAACTTACGCTAATTCAGTCCCAAATTCTGAAAGTCAGAAAATGTAAAACGGGAAAAGGCGAGGAGGAAGAAGAAGAGGAGGTACCCATACCTAAATCAGAGTCTGGGCGGAAAGACTAACCCCATCTTCATAAACGTTCACTAAAGTTATTAAGCCGATAAAGTTCGGTTGTCCCTTTCCGACGTATTGGTGTGGGGACAAACTAACTTTATCGGCTTGATAACTAGTGAATGTTTATGAATAAGGAGGTAAGTATACTAGTATGTATTATAGTAGCTCGATACATTTCACAACTTTTCTCTTTCCGAACAGACTTTACGGCTTCTAGTATCTTTTTTTATTATACACAGGCATAACAGCTTAAATATATATCTAATAAAAAGTAAAAGTACTTATAATGTCGAAATTTGTTTTGTAGGGGATGAAACTCCGAGAGTGGTGGGGCGTGCGCGTAGGCGTAGTTAAACGACGTGTAGTCTTACAGATTTATTTCAGTCGGCACTAATCTAATGTTACAAATGTGTTCCAAAGGCCGTACAGCGTCCTTGAGGACGGCAGTCGAGCGCTAAGGGGAGCGCGATAGTAATAGCCGAATGGCCCACCAAGGTCCCAGTACGGTACACGGGGTATGCTCGATTCGACTCCTAACTTATTCTCCAATAATACACAATTCAGTACAGGAGGTCGTTATTCCAAGAAAAATCTTAATAGCGACAACTAACTTTGAAATGCGCCACAGCACAGCGACATCTATTGAGTTTTGTGTGTAACAGATAAGTTGATCCTAGTTTACTAACGTTGTTGTTTGTTTTTTACATGTGTGACTACTTATTTACAATCTTTACAGTTACTAGTTACTTCAGTAAAATACACAAGCTACGGGAACGTTGTTCCATAATTAAAATATTCAAACATCGAAGTTCATTATCACAATTTTGCACCAACTGGCGCCATCTGTTGACGGGCGGCCAAACTAACTATTTAACGAATTTTATCCAAGAGTTACATATTGGCTTGATTACTATAAAATTCTAGGCACCCGTTAACACATGTTGCACTAGGTTTTAGAATTTTAAGTCTACGGGAACACTTAAATATTTGCTAAGTTCACTCGGAAAACCAGTACCGGTGGCGCCATCTAGTAGCGGCCGGTTAAACTAAACTTGTTTGCACCGAGTTTATACGTTTTTGGTAAATGTTCGCGTTACAGTTTGTATTATTAAAATTCAAAAAAGGAGTGTACAAGTTTCTAATGGGTCGGCAAAGCGCATGTGACACCTTGAGTTGCAGGCGTCCATAGGTTACGGTGACCGCTTTCCATCAGGCTGGCCGTTTACCTGTTTGCCACCGACGTGGTATTCAAAAGAAATGTATTTTATAACATTTTAAGAATTTTATTTGTTAAGAGTCCTTATGCTTAAGCGACAATGTGGTACCGTGAGAACGGCACATATTACAAATAAGGATGTATATTTAAGCTTATCTTATCTTTCTACTAGTGTTAGGGCCACTTGCACCAACGAAAATGGAGGGTTAACCCACCATTTTATATGGAATTCGACAGATGACAGCGCACTAACCCCGAGTTAAAAGTTTGGTGCAAGTGGCGGGCCTTAATAACCTAACCACAAAATTAAAATTTTGGATAATCCCCCGACCGCGAGATTGAGGACAGATTTTCATAAAACATGGCTAAGAACACTACCGACTAAAATCAGCTTTCAAACAAAAAAATTATAAATCTAAATCGGTTCATCCGTTCGGGAGCTATGATGCCACAGAAAAGACATACACAAACCGACAGACAGACAGACAGAAACAACAAAATTATAACACGCCGTCGTTTTTGCATCGGGGGTTAAAAACAAAACAATCACATATTTCTGTGGCGCACATTCAACAGTGTAAATTAAATATGGGTTCCGTATACGAAGTTATAATCTCTAGAGACCAAAATATGTGTCTTGGCGTACACATAAACATTGTATTATTTTTTCATTCCTCAATATAAGGTTTCCTGGAAGTGGATAGGGTGTGCATTATTTATTATACACTTATGGTAATGGTAGTGCAATGTCCGATTGAGTGTTTTCTAACCCCCGACGCAAAAACGACGGGGTGTTACAAGTTTGACGTGTCTGTCTGTCTGTGGCATCGCAGCTCCCGAACGGATGAACTGATAATGACGACGAATCCTTGTTTTCTTTCTAAACATCTTATTTGTTACTCTCGGCTACGAATACCTACATAAAATACGTAAAATGTTAGACCTTAACGATATGGATTGGATTGGTGTCAGTGTCTTCAGACAAAACGCCACTTTTTATACTCACATTATTCTCATAACCGACCTAGGGTTGCAAAAAAACGGTTTTTTTTCTGGCTTGAAAAAAAAAACATGAAAAAACACCGTGAAAAAAAAACAGTTTTTTTTCTGGAGTATGTTTTTTTTCTAAAGTACGAAATCTCTAAATTTGCAAAGTAGTTAATACTTTTATACGTTTTTTTAGACTTAATGTTAACTATTAAACGAATTTAATCAAATAACTTTAATTTCTGGTCTTATAAAAGTAACATTTACGAAATCTGTAGTTGGTAGTTATCACTATTTACTGTTGGAAACACCACCGCCTTTCCACGCTACACGCAGCATCGGGGATTCCCCAATAAACGTTTGTATACTGAATGTGAATTGAATTAAAATGTACGTTATTGTTATTGAAACACGTTACAACTCACGAAAAACCGTTATTGTCGTATTATTTGTTCATCTGAAAAAAAAAACCATATTTAGAAAAAAAACCATGGCGCTCGGTTTTTTTTCATGTTTTTTTTTCACAATTCTGAAAAAAAACATTTGGTTTTTTTTCTATTTACAACCCTAAACCGACCCAAATCATATTTTAGAGCTGATATGTGATGTTCTAATTGGGTCGCCCGCAAATACGACTAATAATAATCTAAACTTAAAAGGCCTTAAATCATCCTCTTTAAGGATGAAATGTTCGGTGAACATTTTGAAAGTAATAAGACTATCGAGATTCACAACTTTTACATAGACAAAACCTAAATAATAGATGTTCACTTACTTTATAAGCTTACCTATATGCAGAAGTTTTTAAACGCAAAAAGAGAATTTCAAAGCAAACACCAGCACTAGGCGGTTATCACACCTGCTGGCTCTCACGGTTACGCGGTTTCTATCCATACTTTATGCAAACTTACCACCTATAGGTCGATGAAAATGCAGAGTACTCTTTTTTTTTAATGCCATGTCAGCGGAAAACAAGCATATGGCCAGCCTGACTATAATCAGTTACCTATGGACGACAGCAACTCTTTAGTTACACATACACGTTGTCAATCTTAAAAAAAACAGTACACTCTATTTCGAGCCACCGCGTACTTTTTGAGTGAAAAAATGGCATGCTGTTGTTTTGATCCCGTTCTTTTTTGTCAAAGTTATTTAACAGTCAAATTTTCGCATCTGATCACATCATTTTAGAACAATGATGCAAAAATGGCATTCGGATATAAAAACCGCATGCATCAAGTATATTGACAGATCGTCAACGGTTGTCATGCACCGTCGCGTGCAACTAATGCACTTTCCCCGTCGCGCATGGAATTTTTTGCAGTTCACTTTTCTTAAGTGACAGTTGAGCTTTCTTCGCCGGCACGTGCTCGCATCATTCAAGACACGTGGATTCTTCGTTGCTAAGATGGGAATAGATTATTTATTATTTAAGGGCTGTTTTACTTTATATGGGAATTGTGTTTCCGATTAATCATTTTAGCAGAGCGTTTAGGAATACTACATTGTGCGAGTTGCTTTTAAAGATAAAGATACAAATAATTTATTCAAGTAGGAACAAATAGACCAATCAATCTACAACACGACATTCTATCTCAAACATGCACAATTACAACACAAAATAATTATTATATTATATAAGGAAAGATGTCGAATAGGAATTGAGTTACTTAACAGGTACTAAACTAAAGCTAACTAAAAATTAAACCATGCGCGTAAAGTGCCTACCTATTAGTATTTTGGATTTAAAATTCTACATCCGATAATGTTGGTAATATTGGCCTAACAGCTGACTAGACCGACATGGCTGTATGCATCTTCACTATTCTAATATCGGATGTATTTGCAATTATGCATATTATAGGTACTGCGCTACTAGGTTCGCGAAGTTCCGATTCATATCGGAGATGTCGAGGAAGTATTTCAGTAAGTACAAACATTATTTTTCCAAATGCGCCAAAATTATAATGAGATATTTAATACTACAGAGAACAACAAAGGCATGTGAACATGTGATTTATAAGTACTAAGATAGAATAGTTTAAGTTCACAAAGCCGCTAAAGCGGCTCATCCATTAGCGGACATTCCACGCGGGCTCCGCTGCAGCATCCACATAGAAAATTGCCAATAAGCCCGGGGCGGCCGGACCAGGGCCTTTACAAGACTTTTGGGCGAATTGGAATCGAAGCCTGCGCTGTTGATCTGATCGTCTTAGGTATGTTTTTAATTTAAAAAGAAATAAATTTGATAATACATCTATTATAAAGGTAAACAATTGTATGAAACAGGAATGGAAGGATAAGTGTTATAATGATTTGGTATCTAAAAACCTCAAGTCCCACGTTGGGCGCCATAGTGATAGTAACAGTTAAGTATGTGGTTGCTTAAATTATTTCCTTTTGTAATGGTTTACTCTTGGAATAAATGATAATAATGTTCATCGGTGGGTTTATTTATTTATATCCAAGAACGCTAAAGTTACCTGTAATTTAGGATCTCTATTGCTAGCATCCGTGCAGATGACTTGCTAGCAACCAGGTGGTTATTAAGGTCATTTTCTTTAGGTGTACAACACCACAGTAAACAACAAAGACAAGTACTAAGATAGAATAGATTAAGTTCACAAAGCGGCTAAAGCGGCTCATCCATTAGCGGACATTCCACGCGGGCTCCGCTGCAGCATCCACATAGAAAATTGCCAATAAGCCCGGGCCGGCCGGACCAGGGCCTTTACAAGACTTTTGGGCGAATTGGAATCGAAGCCTGCGCTGTTGATCTGATCGTCTTAGGTATATTTTTAATAAAAACTCAAAACAACTAATCTAATCATTGAATTGAACATATTTAAAATGTTTTTATTTGGAATAAAACTGATTGGTTTTAAATCTAAAAAAACTTTAAGTCCCACGTTGGGCGCCATAGTGATAGTAATAATTTAAGTATGTGATTGCTTAAATTATTTCCTTTTCTACTGGTTTATTCCTGGAAATGTCAATAAACGTTTATGGGGGGGGGGGGGTATAGCTTTTATTTTTATTTATATCTG
The DNA here is from genome assembly GCF_023078275.1 of Leguminivora glycinivorella. Lineage (NCBI taxonomy): Eukaryota > Metazoa > Arthropoda > Insecta > Lepidoptera > Tortricidae > Leguminivora > Leguminivora glycinivorella. The sequence goes on along the minus strand of NC_062986.1, from coordinate 6,777,783 downwards.
AGATCGCTACGGATACCTATAATTTAGAATCTCCATTGCTTTACATAGTTCGAGGAGCAAAACTACGTGGTACGAGTATATGTAGGGTCGCTGTTTCCTCCTTGACCCTACATATAAATTATACTTTAATACAAATCAGTTTCATGCCACCATGTTTTCTGCTGACCATAATCTTACCTTCTTATACGAAATTCCTAGTCTTCAAATATTACCACTCAAGCTTAGTGCTACAACTTGCATTTCCACACCACGCCACCATGCTTATATTCGCCCACCGACTGCGACAATGCAGCGTCAAACGTGTAACTCAGCTTATTATAAACGCCTTGCGTCAAAGCGAACATGTCCTTTGAGCCTTTACAATGGAACAAAGGCATTAACCTAAGTAAAGGGTTATTTGACGTCTTAGAACTTGCGTCAGTTTTTGCCGTCTTGTGTGAAAATAAACCTTAGTAGCAAAGCGTAGGCGTAGCAAAGCTTTCAAACGGCTATCAATGCATACCTACCTATAACCATGTCAGAATAATTATGTATGTGTTTTTGTATTTTACTTCAAGCAAAATTATTAAGCCCGTATTATAGCGTTAATAAAATTATTGAAAGCATAATTATGGAGATAAATTATGTAAATTGCCACTTTTTGAGCTCTTCCTCTACAATAGAATGCGACGCGACCAAATTTTAGGTACAAACTTTTTTTCTTTATCCATCAGTTATTCAAATATTTCGTGTTTTCTAATAACATAATTACTCGTATTATGTTCCTTATCAAAATCGTAATCGTAGTTTATCGTAGGTCCTCAGCTCACATGACTTGAAACTGGCCACTAAAGTTTCCGTGTACATGGCTGTTGTGTTACCTAACCTCCTTTACTCCGCTGAAACGTGGACCGTTTATCGCCGCCATATTCGCATGCTGGATCGATTCCACCTCAGATGCCTACGTAAGATACTGAAGATCCGATGGTCTGATCGTGTTCGGAATACCGAAGTGCTGCGTAGAGCAAATGTGGGTGGTATTGAGATATACCTCATGTGCCGTCAGCTTCGGTGGTGCGGACACGTTTCGCGTATGAACGACCAGCGTGTGGCTAAGCACATCTTTTATTCCGAACTTGAGGAAGGCAAGCGGAAGCAGGGCGGCCAATTCCTCAGGTACAAAGATGTGCTTAAGCGTCATATGAAAAAGTGTGACATAGAGCCATCGCGATGGGAACAGCAGGCGGCCATGCGCACGGAATGGCGATCTGCGATAAATGCCAAAGTAAGCGACTTTGAATCTCGTCGGCGCTTAGAGCTTGACGCCAAGCGTGACACAATTAAAGCCAGACCACCAGCGGCAATACCATACAATTATGTTAATGGTGTGCTCACATGCCCGCAATGTTCGCGAACATTTACCGCCAAGATTGGTTTCGTCAGCCACTTGCGAGCACATCAGCGACAGCACCGGAGCTGACAGCAGTCGCCGTAGCCGAATTCGGCCGTGGAGTTATTAATATTATTATACTCGTAGTTCTTTACATAAAACAGATGAGTTATGTGTAATATTTTTCATACGACAGTCATAAGTTTCCATGTATAAATAGGTCGTGAATATCGTGATGTAAGTGTGTACATGTGTACGCAACTTAAGCCTTCCTCCAGGAATTAAGGCGAGGACGCTAAGAACCCTCAAGATAGATGCTACGCCGCTCTACCATACAAACGAAAACTTAGAAAACACTTAATTGCTAATTCGTTATTTGTATTTTATTTTTCTTTCGAAATAGTCTGGTACATATACATTATTTTTTTTAATAAGAACAAAGAAAACTTAGACCATGTTTAAAAAAAATAAAACATGGTATAAGTTTTCATTAGCCAGTCACTGTGACCAGGGGCGGCTCACTCCGCGATTCTATCGCCGCGCAACAAGTACATCCTGGCGGCCGCGAGTTCGCGGCCTACTCAGGGGTGGCGCGCGTTCTCACGGAATGCACGTTCGCACTTTCTATTGTTACTTTACGTCGCGAGTTTTTTTAAGGTTCATATGCGATGTCCGCGTGTCGAATGGCTAATAATACTTAGTTAAATAGACATTATGAATAAAATAAATACCATAGGACATTCTTCTACTACTAATTAAGTCCCACGAAAAAGTTCAATAAGGCTTGTAATGTTGGAACTTGAACAAAAATATATAAATACAGTATATATACTTAGAAAGTACCCAAGACTTGAATATAATAGTATAACATTTTATGTAAGTATTAATTCGTTTTAATCCATAGGTAACCCTATCGCCGGACGCCGCGCACGTGCGGCTCGTTTCTTTGTAAGAATTTTGTAGGTATTTAAAAAGGCGGCATTTCGTAAACATCAAAGCAGTGAGCCTTCTGTACTTGTACTATTATATATTCTGTGCTGTGACCACGGAAGTAATGTCATGTCCGAAACGTCGGATTAAATATGTATAAACGTAAGTTTTACGCGATTAAGTCCCGTTTTAATTTAATGAGTGAAGATCGTGTTAGTTTAAATCAATATATTAGCAGAGTGGTTTTCATAACTCATAACCAGGAATAAGTATACTGTTAATAGCTTCCTTTTTTGTCCATTAGCCAGGTAAAAACATACCAAAGTGAACGAGCCGATTTGTATGTCAGCCTTTAACCGCTTAGGGTCTTAAGTAAACTGTTTGTATCCTGTGGATGGTCCTGCTCGAGGCTTAAGGACGCCAGACGCGCCTTTTTGCTCCGCGGCTAACGCAAGCCGATATTTTACCTGAATTGCTTGGATTCTTGCAGTTTTATAAGCAGGAGGAAACTGGAAAAGTAATGGTGTATTCATACAAAGTAGTTTTAGCTGGGGCACGTTAGTAAAGTCTCTTGTTACACATTGTAACACAAAACTTGGTTTGTATTAGTTTTCTAATGCAACCTGGCAGTCATTTAGATGACGATATCTAGGCAAACTTAATGGCGCTGAGGTCATTTCAACTATATGTGGATTCATAACAACATTTCTTGTCAATTGTCTTATAGGCAAACAACATAAAATAATGCTGAGAAATAAGTCACTTCACAATTATAAAGATGGAGAGTATTTTAAGTGTTTCTATTTTACAGCAGTAGCCTTTTTTTAACTTGTATTTAACTACAAATGGAGTCAAACATATTACTATTACAATTATATCGAACGATTTAGGTACTACCCCGTAAAGTCGTTACTATCTGCTAGTTGTATGTTTAAAATAATCTTAAAATGAAACCATTACATGTGTGTAATAGTAATAAAATCCGAATAATCTCTGATCAAAACAACTAAGTATTTATTACTAAAATTGAATTACTCAGCATCATCTAGAACCACAAACGACATTAAAATACAAAGTTCACTAGAATAGTTTAAAACGAGCACATTATTTATCGCCGCGATGTCCTGAACAAGCCATACGGACCGCCGCGGTTAGGAAACACGTTAGTATTTGTGCTATTTCAATGCTCTGGCGATGAAATGTCTAGTGCATTTAATTTATTACTACTGTGCTGTGAAAAGTAATTCTAAAAACTTCTCTGCTGTATAATTGTACATGTAGAAATCTTGAAATTTAGAGGAACATTGAAAAACTTGTCGTCTCTGTTACCTTGTAGCTTTGTGGTAATCTTTCAAAACCTGTTCGAGTCGATTCTGTTTTTAACCCCCGACGCAAAAACGACGGGACGGGGTGTTATAAGTTTGACGTGTCTGTCTGTCTGTATGTGTCTGTCTGTGGCATCGTAGCTCCCGAACGGATGAACCGATTTAGATTTACTTTTTTTTGTCTGAAAACTGAGTTAGTCGGGAGTTTTCTTAGCCATGTTTCATGAAAATCGGTCTACTATGTATTATTGGTCGGGGGTTTTTTCAAAGTTTTAATTTCATGTTCATTTGATAACCAAAGACAGAAATTCTCGACAGTACCTAAATTCCATACAGTGTGTTCCAAATCGATTGCACACCAGTAATCTAGTGAGAAATGCCTCTCGTGCAAGCATCGGTTGCAATGCTAGTCATCCACACTCTACTAATGTAACACGTGGAGTAACACAGTTCAAAGCATATCCTAAGGCGAATACATATGATAGCTACAAAATATTTAGTTAGATTTTTAAAATTAAATAGGGTCAGTCCATTATTTCGCCAGTGTCAAGGTGATATGAGACAATATTAATTAGTAATTATGGTGCGGTAAGTACGACAGTGTAAGGTGAGTTAGCACTTGTAAATTGATAGCTAGATTTTACAAGAGCACGTGGACTACCGGCCGTTGACGACAAAGAAGTGATGGCTAAACGCGTTTCGAGATTAATTCTTCATCAGCTTCTCACTACAACATTAGTTTACTGCATAATAAGCTATTGATATTACACTTTAAACCACATTAATAAGCAAAAGAAAAATAAATTATTCACGACACGAGACCGCTAAGATTGCGTTCGAACCGGAAGACCTACAAAATATTTGCAGGGTTCATCAAACTGGACCTCGCCCTATAGCAAAGCGAGGACGACGGAGATGTTTTAGTGGGTAAACCATGGGTTTCATCACCCTGGGTATTCCCACATAACCATCCCAAGCCCGTTCCCGCACCTGGGTGGTACGAGTAAAGTATTTCCCTTCTTTAAAAAACCGGCCTAGAGCGTGTCGGGCCACGCTCAGTGTAGGGTTCCGTATTTTTCTCAAAAACTACTGAACCTATCAAGTTCAAAACAATTTTCCTAGAAAGTCTTTATAAAGTTCTACTTTTCTGATTTTTTGCATAATTTTTAAACATATGGTTCAAAAGTTCCAACTTTTTTTTCCTTTAGGAGCGATTATTTCCGAAAATATGAATATTATCAAAAAACGATTTTAGTAAACCCTTATTCATTTTTAAATACCTATCTAACAATGTACGTTAGGATTGCAATGAAAAAAAAATCACTTCCCACTTTACGTGTAGGGCCCTAATAAAACATTTTTCCCACTTTTTATTTTTGCACTTTGTCGGCGTGATTGATATACATATTGGTACCAAATTTCAGCTTCCTAGTGCTAACGGTCACTGAGATTATCCGCGGACGGACGGACGGACGGACAGATAGACATGGCGAAATTGGCGAAACTATAAGGGTTCCTAGTTGACTACGGAACCCTAAAAATGGGTGTGTAAGGGATTAGACATTGAGGCAAAACTAAATGCAAACCTACTTGTCTATATGCATATACAACCTTTCAGCGTGCTTATCTGGAATCTTGTGCTTGTACAAAAGCCAATTGCAGAGGGATATTTCGACTGGCTGGATTTTTTTTGAGTATTAAATACAGTGTCCGCTGCACATATGTGGCACGCGTGTTCAGTCGACACGTATCATCATCATCATCATCATCATTAGGCCTTGTGCATCTTTACAGATGATTTAAGCAATATCTCTGATCGAGCGACAGCGCCGCTTCTGGCTGTACAATCCATTTCGTGATCGGCATAATCTACCACATCTGGCACACACACACTGGACACGTATGGCACTCTAGTTATTAGTGTTAAACCCCCTGTAACTTAATTATTTCACCATTCGGTAGAATGTTAAGATTGTTAAGAGTAGGGTCTAGAGTGTACATGACTGGACAGAGGCAAAACTAAATGGAATCCCACTCGTCTACATGCATAAAACCGTTCAGCGTGCTGAGCCGGAATCTTGTGCTTGTACAAAAGCCAATACTGGCCACGAGCGCATCCCAAACTCGCGTCAAGTGCATTCAATTAAAGCGGCGGCGTACCTACACGAACCAGTTGCTGTTTTCAGTATTTTAGGCTCTATAAGCCATTGTGTTGTGTTGAAAAAGCCAGAAAAAATAATTTTAATTCATAAAACTCTCAAGAGATTTGGTAACACCTTGGCAATTAGTGAAATTCGTAACTTTCGTACTTCTCTTAAGTCCGACTGTAGATTTTTAATAGGTTTTTCTGACATCTACTGGTAAAAGACTATCTCGTCTATATTTTTGATAACTTTAGGCATAGTAGTTTCGGAGATAAGGTGATGAGGATAGTAATTTTTTGAGTTTGCTTGAAACTCATTGATTCCACGACATATTCGCAAGCATTAGGAATACGGGCAGGCGCGCCGATCGTATGAATAAATGTGAGTGGTTAGGTCGGTAATAAATGGCACTGGACATGCCTGTATTCTGGATAGTCTGCGCTTGTGAGAAACGATGTAGTTTTAATCCCAAGTCCCTAGTCCAGGGGAAATATACCCATAATGTATCGGTTAAGTTTAGTCCAGCTTTAAATATTTCTTAAGAATACGGAAGAACTTTACCGGCTTATTCGCCAAGAGGACACTCTGGATGCGGGCAACAAGTGTCGATAAATTAAGCAAATAATAAATTAGCATTGTACCAGTAACGGTTTAATCTAGGACAATACTTTTAAAAACTTTAAATAATGTAGGTATTCTTACAACGATTTTCAGAAAGAAACCGAATAAATGAACGTAAAAAGTTACATATATACCTAAAAACGATTTTTTTCTAGAAACTTAATAATTTTGACGATTTTTTGAAGTCATAATGTCATTTTCCGTAACATTTATGATATTAATCGTACTTTATGCCTTTATCATACCTTAATGCGCTGTTTTGTACATAATAATAAATACAAAATAGTTGGCAAATGAATATTTTCTATTTGCATTAGAATCAGCCTGCGCCGCTCTCCACAGGCTGCCCAAATCAGCGCGGGCCGTCGAGGGCCATCGCGCGAGTTTTCAAAAAGCTAGTCCGAATCTGGCTAGCTTGGCTAGGATTTGAGTTTAACGTTTCAAATGTTAGCCTATATTTGAAAAAAAAATTAAATGTTTCTGCTTGGAATAAACTCCTTCACAGACCTTCATTCCTGCGAATTTTGGTGAGCAGTTCGGAAAAGTAGGTGACTTTTTTTTTCACATTTCTTTTTCTTGTCAGTTCGAAACTTCAAAGGGCCATAATTATGTACTGTTAAACCTCGTACGATACACGTTCGGAGAGGGAATTCGTAACTCGCGTCGATTTAATAAACTCGCTTCGGTCGTGTTTTAATTTATCACCATATACAAATCGTTCCGAATTACTCCTTTCCGCAGTTGTATCGTAACGTATTATTTTTCGAGTACTTATAAGAATATTGTATAAAATGACTGTTGTAAAATGGATGTACTTTACCAATCAAAGTAAATTTCCGTAAAAAACCTAGCGTGAAGACTATGAGCGTTTCAGAATTGAGTTAAGGCCATTAAGGCAGTCTGCCTATTGCGAAAAGAATATCCAAGTGCGAGCGAGAAATATGTACTAGAGTATGCCACCTGTTTTATCTTGTCCTGTACGGGACTTACCAAAAATACACGTTAACTTTATGATCTTAAACTCCGAGTTAAAGTTATCCTACCTTAGTTGAACATTTATGGGCGAAGTGTATGCGAGTCGGTATAAATTCATGAGGCGTCCATTTTAGCTACAACCACCCAGTGGCCACACCGTCATAAAACCTGAATCCCAAGGGCTTTCCTATTTTAAGACAGATCCAGTGGTATATTGATTTTAACTAACACGATATTCACTCATATTATCAAATTAAAAAAGGACCTTAATCGCGTAAAACTTACGTTTATATTCAACCCGACGTTTCGGAGATGACATTACGTCCGTGGTCACGGGTAGTTTAATAATATGAGATCCAGAAATGAATAATATGAGATCCAGTGGTATTCAGAAACTAATGTTTGATGTTGATGTAACACCGTCAATATAGATGTGTCTTTCTGCTTGTTTATCATATTACACCAATTCTATATGTATGAAATCAAATTGATATCATAGCGTCCGCACAAACTAATCAGTAATTATATACCATGTCCGATAGCATACCAGAGTGTGGAGAAGTAAAAGGATATTGAATCAATAAGAATATTACTGGAAAGGTTTTTACAAAATTCAAGTTTGAAAATAAATTTTGGCATATGCCAAAAATGTATAAGGCAACAGCGGGGCAAATCTCAACTGGGGGGCAATTGTAACTAATCCATTTTTTCCATTATTACACTATGATGTTGAGTTCTACATTCTACATGTATCCACTAAACACGCCTACCATATATAACCGGTGGACACTCTATTTAATAATGCAAACATTAAAAATCGAAATGACATCTTATTTCGATTTTTAATTTATATATAGTAGTGTGACTACATAAAAAACACAAATCAGAATATTTGTTAAAATAATTTGATTTGTTCCCATAGTTGCGTAATGCAAACATTGTTAAACACGGAAAAAATGGACCAGTAACATTTGCCCCCCAGTCAAGATTTGCCCCGCTGTACCTTACACAAGGACTGAGGATACATTCACTTTTCAACGTATAGTACCTTCTCGCACTACTTTTTGGGGCGATATAAGTACCTGCCGATTCGTAATCTGGCAATAATAGATATTATGTTTATCGATGTGCGTTTGTCATGTGTGTTAACAATGTTAACCCTCCGGGTATGTATGGGTATTATACCCACCTACTGGGTACCTAGCTAGCTGGCTACTGGGTACCTGGGTACCTAGGTAGGTAGGTAGCAGCAGGCTGGTCCATACAAGCGGATTCCCACCAGCTTGCCTACAATTGATTACTTACTTAACATTAGGTACTTTACTACCTAATGTTAAGGTAGGTTTCTTTTTTCTCAGTGTTGAATTCAATTCAATTTAAGAGCGGGGCTCTTGTCGGTGCAGCTTGATGAAGTTGTCTCCACTTTGGTCGATCCGAAGCCAGCCTTTTAGTGTCCTGGTTTCGACACGGCCCTTAACATGTTCCTTTACTTGGCTCATATAACTCTTTCTTGGCCTTCCCCTTCCTCTCCTTCCATTCTCAGTGTTGCCTAGCAGAAATTTTCACCAGCGCCACTGGTAGGTAGATATAGATGTAGCGTAGTAAAGTGGTCTTTTCACCATTAAAATCAGAAATCAGTAATTTTAAATGTAAGTCCCTACACCACTTGTGAGCGGGTAGAGTAATTGGCTGTCCCCTTTCGATCCTTCGATACTCCATAATTCATTGACATGAATGGACTTGGAAGTACAGTCTACATACCTCGTATTTTATAAATGCTCACGTATACAGAAATATAATTATATTTATTTTCAAGCTGCGATGAGAATAGTCAAGCGTATTGAAGAGAGGTTCTGCGTTTTATAAATTTGTTCGTGCAGTATATAAAATAAATTTCGTTCAGGTACTTGTTAATGGTATGGTGATCAGTCATATTTAGGTAGTAGGCTTAAGGAATCTGCTCTCGAATTACATTGCAATCAAAATATGAAAAATAAAAATAATTTCTTAAAAAAATATAAATATAAAACTTAAAATCGAAGATCTTTCATCATTGTAATCTAAAGCATAGATATCAATGAATATTAAGGCCCACTTGCACCAACCACTCATGATAAGTGGGCTGTCAACTGTCAAATTCCATATAAAATGTTCGGGTTAACCCTCCATTTTCGTTGGTGCAAGTGGTCCTAAGTGGTTGGTAGTGGTTGGTTCTTCGCACAGAACTTAATTTAGATAGAAGAAACAAATTCATATATTTGTATAGGGGCCGAGCGTGTCAAATTTTGTACTGAAGTTGATTCTTGCCTGTAATTTTAAATATGTCTCAGGCTCTTGATTGTTCATAATTTTTGTGTTGTTGCAATTGAATATCACGTAACGAGGCATTTTATATGTTTTGGTTGACTTCAACTTACAAAACTTGACGCCCGAAAGCTGCAAGCTGCGAGCAAAGACGGACAACTCAGTGGATTTCACTGAGTTCATTTGACACGCTAAGTAGATACGTTTGCTTGATCTATGGTATATATGACATCTGTGGTTCTTCGTATTATAAGGGGGCCAAATTGTTGTTAACCCCGTGTGCCAATATTGAAGCCTGAGCAAGCAAAAGGTTCCAATATTGAAACACGAGCGTAGCGAGTGGTTCGGGGAGTGGAATCTTGAGCGTCGTGAGGGTTTCAGGGCACGACGATTAAACAAACTTTGCCACCGAGTAGAAAAATTTTCACCACAAGAACACCAATAAAATACTAACTTTAAAACATCAAACTAAATCATATCCATCATCATTCCGTTCTAACGTGCGACGCATATTCTTTAGTCTCTTGCCCTCACATTTAAATATTTCCGATTTGAACTGGAAATAACCATCTAAACTGGCGTTTAACGTTCAATTTGCCATAAATAGTTTCGCTCATTTCCGCCACATCCGACGAGACGATTTAAGGCCGATTTAGGTTTCCGAGATCTAACTGACTGGATAACGAGCTAAGGACAGGTGTGTACTCGGCTCGGGCTAATTTAAATGTGTCTAATCAAGACATCGAATGGTTTATGGTAGTTAAGTTAGGACTATTAGGAATAGATTTTGATAAGATCCATACTATTTAATATTATAAATGGGAAAGTGTGTGTGTCATTCGTTTGTCCGTCTTTCACAACAAAACGGAGCGACGAATTGACGTGATTTTTTAAGTGGAGATAGTTGAAGGGATGGAGAGTGACATAGGCTACTTTTTGTCTCTTTCTAACCTCTCACTTCCCTAAAATGAGGGGTGGAAGTTTGTATAGAGCATTCCGCAATTTTCGAACGAAGCCGCGGGCAAAAGCTAGTATTTTATAAAGTCATTACAACTTACATTTTTTGACTTTATTCGTGTTTATGTTTTATCCTTGTCTTACAAATGAGTTCGTCAAAATAACAGATCAAGACAGAAAAATCTTACATGGCTGATTTGTATTGAACTGTCGTGAGACAGGTTACATGGCTCCTATTACAAGCACTATAAGTGCGTTTTCACATTAATCCGATCCGATATCGGAAGTCGGAAGGATTTCAAAGGCAAAAATCAAAGATGGCGGCTTAAATGTATGGGATATCGGTCCGACATCCGATATCGGATCGGATAATATGAAAACGCACTAATGCGCGGCTTTATCACGGAATGTACAGAAAATAACGATCCTTTTACTATTTTAATAACATTATTGCAGTGATTCATTTTTCATAATAACCTAACCACAAAATTAAATTTTTGAAAAAACCCCCGACCGCGACATAGTGATCCGATTTTCATGAAATGTGGCTAAAAACACTCCCGATTAACTCAGCTTTCAAACAAAAAAAACTAAATCCAAATCGGTTCATCCGTTCGGGAGCTACGATGCCACGGACAGACACACGCACAGACAGACAGACAGACAGACAAACAGACAGACAGACACACACACAGACAGACACGTCAAACTTATAACACTCCGTCGTTGCGCCGGGGGTTAAAAATCATAAAACAACGAACTATATTATCAACTATATTATAAACTTGTATCTTGTAGCACGTATGCCACATAACGAGACCAACAGCAAACAGACAGCTAGTGAGACAATGTTATTAGTGGCGCCGCCGCGCGGAAGGGCGTGAAAAATGGCGCGCACGTCGCGGCGTCGTTTGTCACTCGCCATTGTACGGGTTAACGACGGTATTGTTAGCGAATTAGTTGGACCTAGGTTCTGTTTACTAGCTTTTCTGGGATAAGGACCAGTTTCAATCGAGTTTCTGAAGGATTTCGAGTAATACAGTATGTGAGACTACACGCAAGTATACTTTATATAGGATTTACAATCTTCATACTAAGAATCGTACCTTTCATCGATTTTTTAGCGCCACCTATTTAAATACTATCATAACAACACTGATGATGCCTACAATTTTTTTCAAAATGTGTATTGACGTGATATCATGATATTAAAATAAAGAAGCATGTCATTTGTTCTAATAAAAATAAAAACTCGCAAAAATATTTGGGGAAAATATGATTTTGGCCACTTCCAGGCTGCGAAACAGCGCCATCTAGTTTCAAGATTAAAAGGCCCACATTTCAGGGCTACGCTTATTTGTATGGGCTTTGTCTGTCCCGTATTATATCGTCCTTGCTACATGTAATAACCACATGATTAAAGCTCTGCCACACATGCGCGTTTTGATAGCGTAGGCGGAGCGGTAGCGGAGCGCAACGCAACGATAGCGGTGCGCCGGACGAACGCTGGCGTTGCGCCCAGCGGACGCCGGCGGGAACTAACGAGCGCGGATTGCGAGCGGAACGCCAGCGTTTCGCTTGCGCACCGTTATCATTGCGCTTCGCTGACGCTCCGCTAACGCTACGCTATCAAAACGCTTTATGTGTGGCGGCTTTATTGTGTGTTAAAAACATTCGTACATTGTCGTGTTGCGTACGTCCAGCCTAGGATATTATATTCCTAATTGAATTTAATTGCACCTTAAAGCGCAAGTTGTAAAGGTGCCTTAGACGTATCGGTTAATCGTTTATCTCTTAAAGAGAAGCATTATGTCTTCAAGGATATAACTCCAAAAGTTCCTTCTGCCTAAGTCAGTATTAGACTTTGTGAGTTGTTACAGCCATGAAGACTGAATATTCCGGGCTAAATCGCCTAGGCAGGCCGGAGGTGGCGGAAATTAGCGAAACTTTTAATGGCTAATTAGCTGCGCGGGTTATTTCCGGTTCCGCCGTGTTTCGCTCCCGAGATAAACTGATTTATCTATGTGCTCATTTATTTCTTGGAGATGCATGGAGGTACGTACTAAAATACATCGTAGTTATGCTGAGGAAAAAATATATATCATACTTCACTAAATATAGTTACAATACTTACCTCCTTTCGGAATCATGAAATACAAGAATGAGCAAAAACATTACTTTTTCACCACACTAACTGGTAAAGGCTCTCTCGATTATTCGAAAACAGATAGCAAAATTCCATTTTATCCACAAGAGTGCAAACTAGTTTTAACATGATGTGTGATGTCTTAAGTTGGATGTTACATTTTCCCTATAAATGATGATTTGGAATCATAAATATTTAATAAATTGATTAGATTAGATTTCTTTATTTAATGATAAAAAATATAATATACATTTGCTCCTTGTCAAAATTATGTTTTTTTTCTCATCATGATCGTCAAAAATCCGGAACCGTTAGAATTTATTAACTTTTAGAAATCGTATAATGTTAACCCTATTGACAGTTCAAATTTAAAGACAAACACTACTTGTTTGTAAGTGCCTTATTGTAGATCGTTAAGCGGGTATATATAAGGTACATAGGGGCAAATCTTGACTGGGGGGCAATTGTAACTAATCCATTTTTTCCATTATTACACTATGATGTTGAGTTCTACATGTATCCACTGAACACGCCTACCATATATAACCGGTGGACACTCTATTTAATAATGTGAACATTGTAAAACATGGAAAAAATGGACCAGTTACATTTGCCCCTATGTACCTTATGCGAGTATGTATTCTTCTGAGTCATCGATGTTTTCTATGTATGTAACTATGTATTTGTATATTATATATATCGTTGTCTGGGTACCCACAACACTAGCCTTCTTGAGCTTACCGTGGGCCTCAGTCAATCTGTGTAAGAATGTCCTATAATATTTATTTCTTTGTTATATATATTTATACAGTTTGGTATGTTATTGGGAAATACCTCGTATTGGCGCAGCCGGTAGAATTCGAGGTGTTCGAGCCAACAAATTGCCAAAAAAAAAGTAAAAGTGAAAAAGTGGCAACACCATAGTGTCATCACGTTTTCTCACATAAGTATATTGATTTGAAAGGGACGACACTAAAATGTTGTCACTTTTAAATTTCTACTCTTTTATAGAGGTACCTACTACTGGATTAAACCTACCGTCTCATCCCAACTGGATTAAACCTAAATACATACACAAAAATTCCTCGAGATACGGGATAAAGGGAAACGGTATGTAGGTACTTGTATTTGATCTTTATTACGATGTTTGTTTTTCTAATTAATGCGCCCATTTATTATGATTAACACTCTGCACCGTACAATACGTAAATATGCGTTTCTAAATATTGACTACCCAATTAGCTTCTCTAGTTCTAGCATATGTATATCAATAGGTTAACAATAAACCGTGTTTAATAAGACTAACAAGTAGACACAGATGGTCCGAGAAATGTATGAGTCAATAATTGTAAAGGCAAACATTTGAAATATTTGAATACTTCACAGAAAATGAAGCACTGAATGTTAAAATTCATATTTTCTTAGTTTCACATTTCATGTTACAATTACAATTAAAGTAGGTACTTTAGTTAATGTGTTTATAAAACCCCACAATTAAAATTTCTACTTATAGTTACTAGTAGGCAGATCCTCGTTCTCAATATTTTTGTTAAAAAAAGGCTTTGGATATATTTTTTGCTAATACGGAACCGTAAAAATAAAATGGTGACTGTCAGTCATTTAATTTCCCTCTCATACGACATTTACGACATCAAAATAATGTAATTACCTTAACATGTCATTTTTATATGGAATATTTTATGCGTCAGATTAATTCCAGAGATTTTATTACGGCTGCAATATCCGGGGGCAAGTCAAATATGACTGATCAAATAGAATTTATTGGCGCGACGTTAAATATCCTGGGGGGTATTTATGACATTTTTATTACCAGCAAACAAGACACTGACAGGCTCAATATTAGCTTCTTCAACATAGCTCACTTAGCAAATGATCGAGATTAAAAAAAACATAAAAATTACTCCGTTAAGTTGTCAGAAAGTTTTTTTACGCTCACAAGCACCTCTGGTGCCGTAGCCGAATGTCATTTCTGCGACGCGAAACGAAACGCTGCGAAAGGTAGTCTGGCTCTGTCGCGCCAATCCGCAAGAGCGATAGAGATAGATATCTACGAGCGTTTCGTTTCGTGAGCGTTTGTGCTATTCGGCTACGTACCCAGGGAGTATTAAAAATCTCCATTATGTGTAAGAATGAAAAGAACTACTTTTATTTATTGCTGCAAAAATAGCAGTTGGTCGATTCCGAGGAATTTTCTTTTCACTCCAATAAAGTCGTCATTAAATTGATAGAAAAAATTACAAAATTCTGGATTTTTCCTGTTTATAAACAAGTTTATAAAATAGATCAACAAGTTTACATTACCAACGCTAACAATGAATTGGCTTATCAGTTGGGGGCACGGTACGATTTAAATAGGATCATCATCATTCCCTTGCCCTTTTCCCATTATTTGGAGTCGGCGCAGCATATCATCTTCCTCCATTCCTCTCTATCAGCAATCATTTCCATACCTTTCACTCTCATATCATTGTTCACACATTCCATCCATCTTTTCTTAGGCCTTCTACTACCACTCGTTTCATAACATTGCTTCTTGCCCTCCGCATTTCATGCCCATACCATGCTAATCTGCTTCCTCTCACCTTCTCTGTCACTGGCGTTACTCTCAGACGATTGGAATATGATCGAATCCACAATAATCTGCATTTATAGGTTTACGTGTTTAGAAGATTTTGGTGAAAAGAAAAAATATTTCCTTAAAGTTTTAAAGAAAATGTAGAAATAAATGAATATAAAACTACTCGTTTAGGGGACGAATCCATTTCCCTAAACTACGTCCAATAAAATTGCTGTTCTCAATCGCTTTATTGCGTCTGCGGTCGGCATGCGTTTGTCAGTTTTAATGTGTTTAATGTTGCCACTGTTGCCAGTATTCATAATTACGACCGCATTTAATTGGGATTCAATTCCTTTCGGTATTCATTAATTGAAACCAATTTCAATCAAAAAACTAATTTACTGGGTATATCAATACTTTCCACAGTTAATTCCATTTAATATATGTCTGTTACCTACTTTATGTTATCAATGGATTATTATACTCATTTACTGAGGCTTAGCGCGCCATCTTCGAATTTGGGCTGGAGATCCATATTAAGAAAAATAAAAGTATTTTGATCAATTTCGATCATTTAAGACACAAGGTCGAGTTAAATGTTTCTTTTTGGGATTCGAATGAAGTTCGCAGAGGTAAGCTACGTCAGTTAAGCTACCCTACCTAAATAATAGGTACTATTACTTTTACCTTTCTCTCTCTCTCTCTCTTTTCCCATCTGATTTTGGGGTCTGCTGTTCCTGTTCTTTCCTTCCACTTCTCACGATCGGACGTGTCGTCTACTGAAACGTCGCAGGTTACCTGCCCACCTCATCTTCGGTCTTCCTCTTCCTCGGGACCCAGCAATGCTCAGATCCATAGCAAAGTTTCCCATGTACCAACTACTTTTACCTGTACACCTAATTTATAGATAGCAGCTTTGCCTAAGCCTGTAACCGTGGTACAACCTTCATTTCAGCGCTCATCTGAATAATTTGAATACTAGTACTTAGCGAGACTTAGGCGACGAGTTGATGAACTTACTCCATTATTCAAATATATTGCACCAAAGACGATTAACCAGTAAAAACATGAGGTGTAATGCTTAGTATGCGGGATATTTAAATGAGTTTAGTACTTTAGGATAGCGTTGAATTTTAATTTGGGAAAGTTAAATATAGCAATTTCATGCTAAAGCTTTGTTTCCCTTTTTTGTAGGTAATAAGATACCGACCCAGCTTTCGAAGGCATGGTCATAACACAGTATAAAACCAGTAATAACTCTTCTTACAAACTTCACGCCGCGCGGTGTGTCCCCCTCCCTCCCCTCGCATGCGGCGAAAACATGCGAAACTGGTGATTATTGGGCTGAACAGTCGGGGCCGCGTTTGCGCGCTGTGTTGACGTGTTGAGTTCGGGAGAAAATGACGTCAGCACCGAAGACATATTTTCGTTACTGTAGTGTTTATGGGTGTATGGAAAGTTCTCAAAATGCGGAAATGTCATTCTTTAGAATTCCTAGACACCCAGAAAAGTAAGTGGTTGTTATATTTTTGCAGTGTTAGGTACATTATTGCTTACGTAAATGGCGTAAAAGTGAGATTTAAAGCTAGAATGACACATTAAAATCAATAAGGATTTATCTGTAACGACATTTAGGTAGATGCTGCGATCTATCTAGCTCGAAAGTTTGGTACCTACTTAAATATTGTGCAAACATCTATTCAAACATTTTATGTAAATATGATTCCGTCAGTATTTAAGAAACAAATACGTACTTGAATCTTTATTAGATAAAAAGGTAGAAAGAGCGTTGGTACTAGCATAGCGCCATACACAGTTACTAATACGAGTAGGACAGTAGGTACCTACGTTTCTAGTTCAAACGAATCTTTTTTTTATTGTGATGGATTGGGTGTATTCTAGAGAAAACATATAAAATGAACTGGAGTATGAGTGGGCGGGCGTCTTGGCGGATAGGATCAGGCGTCCAAAGGGTAAAATAAACCTAATTCGTTACAATTAATGTTAGCGGGCTCCTAGTCTATTTACATTTCTTTTAAGCGCGCGCGGCGTCGGCGCGCGGTGCGTCCCACATCCCACATACCTGCAGCACAATAGATCGAATCAATGAACTACCTACTTAGATGTTTGTACATATTTCCTTTATTTATCTTTTCTCTTAAGCTAGGTTTTTTACAATATGAGTATAAAAGTAAAATAAAAAAAACACTTACAAAACAATATAAAAACATATAAACAAATACATATTATTATTATTGTATTTTTTTTGTTTTAAATAATTCTTAGTATAACATATAAATTACCCCATAGATGATGTGAAAAGTCCTCGTCATAAATATCTCATTTTGCTCCCTTGTTACACAATCTACTATTGCGCGTATGAGAGTAATATATTTATAATGATTTTTTGTGTCTTCAATACTGACTAATGTGGTGTCATGACGTGGTATTGTTATACTAAAACCTACTTACAGTTAATAGTACCTATTAGATTTACAACAACTTACATTGTACGAAGTCGATTATAGTAACGTTGTACAACCCTGCGTGACCTTGCGCAGTAGTAACGACCGCGCCGCCGCTGCCGGAGATTAACTACTGATATATCCTTATACTGTGGTCATAATGATTCCAAGATAGTAAAGGTCCGTTTTGACAGCTAATCCCGAATTTCTCGTAGGCACTAGTTTTATAAAAGCAACTGCTAGCTGATGACCTTCCAACCCGAAGGATAACGTAACGAGGCCTCACCGGTAAAAATGTAAAAGTAATACCGTATGGTTTTTAATATTCAATTAACTTTGCCATCATCCCATATTACAACAACTGTATTTTCTAAGAGTTCCCCTACCCTGCTACTGTAAACAGTTTATGTGCTAAAGAATAAAAATATTTTTATTTATTTTTATTTTTTTAGTTTAAAACCACTGCTACGAATGTGATGTAACTGATGAACAGGTGAAAATAAAGCCTTTTTGATGCACTCTTCATCTTGAAGTTTTTCTTCTCTCGTGCCCGTTCGCGGTACAATGACATTTTCTAGAAGTTTTCTAGAAGCATTTATACATAGAATTATTTTATTCAAAATCCTTTCCCCGAGTCGTAAGTGAGATTTGCTAGCTTAGCGCCGGTGCACTACTCCTCATTAGGTTCTAATATAATTAGCCTGCGAACCTCGGCAACGCGGTAGTTTCATAGATTAATTTGCACATTATGCTTGACTTTTATCCCTCTTTAGACAGTGTAACTTGGTATCAAAATAATTTGTAAAAACTGTGATATAAAATAAAAGATGGCGCCACTTTTTCCTACCTGTCACATTTTTACCTTAAACATGGCATCAATTTTGTAATTAGACGGCCAAGCCAATCTTGTTACTAAAACATAGCGGCATGTAAAATGTAGGGGCGAAGGTTTATCGTCCCATAGAAAACTTAAATTTCGAGCCTTTTTTGACAAGATTTGAATGTTTCCTTACATTTTATTTTATTTCTATTATTACATTTATTACAAGTCGCCCTAAAGAACAATTTGATAATTTATATGTTTACATTATCTAATGTTAAGAAGGTTCGAACATCGTTATGATGTATTTACATAATGGCCGCTGTACACATATGGCCAACGGTTCCACCAACCCTTTGTGAAACCCCTTGGCCAAGATAAGAGCCGCTGTTTACACATTGGCGAACCAATCACTTGGCATTGGCTCTTCATTAAAGATGGACGTGGAATGGAAAAGGCTAGGAAATTCTAGGTCTTTTACGTTGTCAGCAAAATTTGATTAAAAAATAATAACCCCGTAGTAAAATTAAATTATTTGATATATTAACATTTTTTTGAATAATTTGATAAGAACATTTATCTTTTTTAGGAAATACATTAAACATTTGCAAGGTTATTTTATTTCCTAAAATCTACACTATTATTGGCATAGATAAACTTATTATTTTCGTAAATATTTCACTACTGTCCTCTCTGACGGCTGACGACCAACTGAATGAAGCGCCAACGTGTAAACGCAGTTGGCCATTGGCGCCAAGATCCTTTGATGTGTGGACAAAAAACCGACACCAATCGGTTGGCCGGCAAGCGCAAGCGCCAACTGCCAACTTACGGCCAAGTAGCCCTCTACACGCTTGGCCAAGGGGGTTGGTGAAACCGTTGGCCATATGTGTACAGGGGCCATAACACATTAAACTGTCAAAAGTGCAATCCTAAAAGTAACCTTTTGTCTATTGGCCCCTGTACACACATGGCCAACGGTTCCACCAGCCCTTTGTGAAACCCCTTGGCCAAGATAAGAGCCGCTGTTTACACATTGGCGAACCAATCACTTGGCATTGGCTCTTCATGAAAGATGGACGTGGAATGGAAAAGTCTAGGAAATTCTAGATCATAGACATTGACAGAAAATTTTGATTAAAAAATAATAACCCCGTAGTAAAATTTCATTATTTGATATATTAACAATTTTTTTAATATTATGATAAGAACATTTATCTTTTTTAGGAAATACATTAAACATTTGCAAGGTTATTTTATTTCCTAAAATCTACACTATTATTGTCGCATATAGGTTAAGTTATGTCTCTATTTTTATTCTTTGTCGTGTTTTATTTTGCTTTTGTGTTGTATTTTTGTGCCTGTTGTATTGTCTTTTGTGTGTCTTAGCATGTACTAATAAAACTACCCTTGCATGCTACTAATTTTAATAATATAGAATAAGTTAATCATAAAAACTAACACTGTATCATGATTGGTTATTTGGATTAATAAATACATTCGCGATGTGTAGCGCGCGAAGTGAAAGGGGCGGAGCTACACGGCATGGAGGGGCGCGCTGTTACATAAGCACCCACGCCGCCTCCGCTCCCTCATTCCGCTCACTACGCTCACGAGCATAACATCTTAACATGTCTTTACCTTACTAACCCTGGTAGCCCTGGTAACCCTGGTAGCCTTGGTATTGGTAGCATGGTAATTGGTACGAGGTTCCTGTCAGCGCGTCTACAAGCTTCTACGCCGGTCAACAAGCGCAGTCCTGCACTCCACATCGTGGTCCTTCGAGCCGGATCAGAAAAAAGAAACAAGTACGCGCTGACGCCTTGAGGTTGTCCCACCTCGGCTCAGTATCCTCACCTTACCTTTACCAGCTTGCTGGTCGGATCGTGCTGCGTTGTAGGCTCGTCCTCCGCTCACGTATCCTGGCAACTTTAGTTGCATGCGTCACATGGTGACGTCATCACGCCGCTTTCGAACGTAATAGGCATTGCACCTCGCCATTACGGGAGATTCGGCGCATCGTGGGATCTACGCTTAGGGGTGTCGACGCTGCGTTCTGTAGCGTCCGCACATAGGCGATAGGTAGGTCAGTGATAGTTAGGGACCCCCGCGTGTGCTAAAAAGAAGACAGCAAGAGTACGAGAAGAAAAAGATGTCCGAAGCAGGAAGAAACCTTCGTCCCCGCAATAAACCGGGCACGGCTGCCCCCGCGTCGTCAAATCCGACTCCGTCGTCGGGTCTCACCACCTCGGCGGAGACAAATACGTGGAGCAAAGGCACCGGCGGCAACCCAGACGAAGAGCGTGTAGTCAGTGATAGCGAATCCGTAGAATTCGACCACACGGTTAGGAGTCGTGAAGGCACATTGGTCGGGCAACCAATCGCGAGTAAAAGCCGCGCCGCGCCCGCGAAAGGTAGTCGCGCCGCGTCCGCGAAAGGTAGTCGCGCCGCGTCCGCGAAAGGTAGTTGCGCCGCGTCGCAAAGGGATAGTAAGTTAGCAGTTCTAATGGCCGAGCTCGAAGTTCGTAAAGCCGCCTTGGTTGTTGCTCAGAGGCAGAACGAAACCGCACAGATTAAGTTGCAGATTGCGCAATGTGAAGCGCAATCTGACTGTGCGAGCGTTTCGTCGGCTGCTCACGAGCGCACCAAGAGTTGGGTAGAACGACAGGCTAGGCATACGGAGCTCGCGAAAACCGAGAATGTCATTCCCGCGCCGACTAGCAAAATTGAAGTTAAGCCCGAGCGTCCTAAACCGTACGGTAGTCATTTCGCGCCGATAGTCCACAAACCTCCTGAGTTGCCTAGCTTCGACGGCAACGTAACAGAATGGATAGCTTTCCGCGCGGAATTCAACGACACTTCGCCTATGTTCAGTGACGTAAACAACGTGAGTAGGATTAGGCGTGCTCTCAAAGGAGACGCACGAACGGCAGTGAAATCGATTATGTATACTGTTCAAGACCCGCGAGTGATAATGGACGCGTTAGAGCGTCAGTTCGGCGATCCGGACGAAATAGTGTTAACCGAATTGCATAGTGTTAAACGTATGCCACGTTTGGCAGAAGACAATAGTAACATTGCGTCGTTCGCCGCGCACGTAGCAAACGCCGTGGCTACAATAAAATCACTCGGGCAGGACAAGTATCTACACGCGCCGGAATTGGTCAATAAAATAGTTGACAAATTAAGTTTAATAGTGCGATATGAGTGGTCGAAATACAGACGTGCTAATCCCAGTTCCCCAGACCTCGTCGCGGTCTCTGAGTTTTTAAACGAGATTAGCATAGCCGCGAAGCGCATTATCCGTAAACCGACGCATAAACTGAGAACCGCCGTGCATACGGTTTTATATGAGCACGAGCCTAGGGCATCTGGGCGTCGAGCCCCCGAATACACGCGCGATATCAGTACCGGTTCGGAAGAATCTCGCGACGCACGTCCGCGTACGTACGATAGAAAAAGTCATGCTAAGGTAAATCCGCCTATAGTAGCTCAAGTGAAGCACCGCGAACATAAAAAAAAACCCGTGGTCGCTTCATCGAAGCCTAAGACGTACAACTCCACCCCCGTCGCGCAAAGTCACGCTTGCGCCATATGCGCTAGTAGTGAGCACAAAAACGTGTCGTGCCCTAAGCTTATCGCGGCCTCGGTGGCAGAACGTTGGGAATTAGTTAGGAGCTCGAAGCTCTGCTTTAGGTGTTTAGACTTGACTCACCGTCGACCTGTTAAATGCAAATACGTCGCGTGTGGTGTAAACCAATGCGAAGCGGGTCATCATAAGTTACTACACGGACTGAGCGCGGTCGCCCCCGCGAACGGTAGTAATAGGACGGGAGCAATTAATACTATCTCGTGCGCGCACACGTATTTAAAAGTCATTCCTGTAGAGGTATCTGGGCCGTTAGGCACAGTGCAAACCCTCGCGCTACTAGACGAAGGCGCGGAAATGACGTTAATTTTACACGAAACCGCTGATAAAATCGCACCACGGGTCAGAGGTCAACCTCTCGACATCACGGGCGTAGGCGGTGTAGTGAGCGATCAAGATTCGTATACTATGCAGGTCGCTATTCGAGGCTTTTGTAGTCGTCATATGGAAATCATGGAGGCCGTTACGATTAGTACGTTCGGAGTAGGCGTGCAATGCGTTCCGCGTAGTACGGTCGACAAGTGCGATCACTTGAAGGAAATCGCAGACGAGCTGTGGTATCCGCCCGCGAAGCCTACTATTTTGATAGGACAGGATAATTGGCATCTAATTATCACGCGGCAGATTATTAGCGGACCGCCACATCTTCCCGTAGCTAGTCTCACGCGATTAGGCTGGGTTTTGCACGGACCAGATAAGACGACCCGCGCCGCGGTACATTTCGTAGGGCACGCTAGGCCTAAGACCGCGGACGACGAAGCCGTCGAATTAATGAAGCAGCATTTCGATATCGAGGCGTTAGGCGTGTCAAAGCAGCTGCCTAGGGCCGACCCGGATCAACGCGCGTTAGATATTTTAAGGGCAACGTGCGAAAAGATACCGGGGGAGAATAGGTATCGAGCGGGACTATTATGGCGGAGCGATGACGAAACTCTCCCAGACAATCGCGCGCAGGCGTTAAAACGGTTATATAGTTTAGAACGAAAATTAGACCGCGACGCGAATCTTAAAGCCGAGTATTCGAAGCACATGAACAATTTGCTAGAGAAAGGCTACGCGGAGAAAATGGACTCGCCCCCGCCCCCCGACTCGCCCCGGGCATGGTATCTCGCGCATTTCCCGGTTTTTCATCCGCAGCGTGGAAAAATGCGTCTAGTTTGGGACGCAGCGGCTATGGCCTACGGCAGGTCATTAAATAGCGCGTTACTGGCCGGGCCAGACTTGTTAGAGTCGCTATTCGGAGTATTGGTTCGCTTCCGCGAGGGAAAAATCGCGGTAATAGCGGACGTTAAAGAAATGTTTCTCCAGATCGAGATTGTGGAACAGGATCGGGACGCTTTACGTTTCGTTTTTAGGGGGGAGGACCGCGACGGACCGCCGCAGGAATATAGAATGAAAAGGCTAATATTCGGCTCAGCGTCGTCACCTACCACCGCGCTGTATGTAAAAAACGAAAACGCGAAAGAACATAGTGCAGAGTTTCCGATCGCTGCGGAGAAAACGATCAAAAATACGTATATGGATGACATGTTGATAGCACTCGACATGAGCGAACAGGAAGCTAGGCGCGTTGTGAACGATATTTACGAACTGAACATGCGCGCGTCGTTTGAACTTCGAGGTTTCGCGTCGAATCATCCGGAGGTAATCGCGGACGTAGTCAACAGTAAGGAGGAGACTACGGTCATAGGCGCTAGCGATAGCGAACGCACGCTAGGCTTAAAGTGGAATCATAAACGCGATACGTTAGGGTTTAACGTGAATTTTAGGAACACGCCCGAAAACGTACTCGACGGCCGCGAATTACCCACAAAAAGGCAGGTCACGAGTAGTGCGATGTCCATATTCGACCCCATAGGTTACATTAGCCCCATATCAGTGCTAGGTAAAGCGTTAATGCAAGAGATATGGCGCACTGGGATCGGTTGGGACACGCCCATTCCCGTTACGCTCGCGCCCGCCTGGCGTTCGTTTATAGAAAACGTACAGCAGTTAAAACAGCTCGAAATTCCTAGACACGTACCCGCGTACAACCGCGAAGCGCACATGCATGTATTTTGCGACGCTAGTGAAAAATATACGCCGCGGCCGTGTATCTGGTTAGCATAACGCCCGAGGGAGAGCGTACGTCCGCGTTAGTAGCCGCAAAGGCCCGCGTCGCGCCTCTTCGCGTAGTTAGCATTCCACGAATGGAATTACAGAGCTGTGTGCTAGCCACGCGTCTAGCAGATACGATAATAAAAGAGTCGGACTACGTAATTAAGGAAAAATATTTTTGGTCAGACTCGAAGACGGCACTCGCTTGGATTCGCTCAGACCCGCGTAAATATAAGACGTACGTCGCTCATAGGTTAGCTGAGATAGAAAACACTACCACCCCCGCTAACTGGCGATGGGTGCCTAGTGCCGCTAACGTAGCGGACGACGCCACTCGGGGCGTCCCGGCGCATTTTGGGGCCGACCACCGGTGGTTCGTTGGGCCAGAATTCATACGGAAAAGCGAGTCTTATTGGCCGGTAGAAAAAACGCTCGCGCCTGTCGCAGACACGGGCGAAGAGCGCGCAGCGAAAGTAGTTTGCTCGCTAGGCGTTACTAGGAAAACGTTCGACTACCTACCAGATATAAATAGGTTTCCGCGTTTTAAACGTTTAGTTAGAGTCACTGCTCTCGTTCTGGTTGCCGCTGAGGCTTTCAAAGCCTTATTGCTCAAAAAGAAAACGGAAACAGAAATGAACAATGAACATATCAGACTGGCGGAGATATTGCTCATTCGTCGGAGTCAGCACGCGTCATTCCCGGAGGAAATTAAGTTGCTGGAAACTGGGCGCGCGCTACCTAAGAAATCACCGCTGCACAAAGTCGCTGTGAAGCTGGATAAAAACGGGATCATCACTCTGAACGCGAGGATCGACAAAGACGTCCACATCCCAGTGCTGCACGCGAAGGAAGATTTCACGAATTTGCTGATATATCATTTTCACGCTCTGTACAATCACGGCAACCACTCAACCGTCATTAACGAGCTGAAACAGAGATATTATATTATCGGGCTGCGCGGCACAATACGATATATTACAAACAAGTGCCAATGGTGTCGGACCTATAAAGGGACTACCCTCAAAGTCCCCGTAGGCGACTTACCAGCAGAGAGGCTCCAGGCGAATCAACCGCCATTCACTGCCGCCGCCGTCGATTTGTTCGGCCCGATGAATATTACAATAGGCCGCCGCCGCGAAAAGAGATGGGGAGTGTTGTTCACTTGCCTCACAACTCGAGCTGTACATCTAGAGCTTGCCGCCTCCTTATCGGCATCCTCCATGATACTATCACTAAGAAGAATGATAGCTCGACGCGGCGCGCCTACAGTTCTGTACTCGGACAACGCCACTAACTTTTACGGCGCCGAGAGAGAACTAGCGGAAGCTAAGAGAACACTGCCTGACAGCCTGAAGCCCTTCCTGTCCGAACGCGAGATGACCTGGAAGAAGATTCCACCTGGAAACCCCTCAGCAGGCGGCGCGTGGGAGCGCCTGGTGGGCAGTGTTAAGACCGCTTTAAAAGTGACACTGAAAGAAAGAGCTCCTCATGAAGAAGTTCTGCACACGCTGTTGCTAGAAGCCGAACATATAGTCAACTCGAGACCGCTGACGCCAGTGAACCCAGACCTCGACGACGAAGCTCTGACGCCGAACCACTTTCTCATCGGCCGTTCGAGCGCCCTGTCGCCGCTAGGCGTGTTCACCGACTCCGTGTTGACCCTATCGTCATGGAAAACAGCTCAGAACTTGGCCGATCACTTTTGGAGGCGCTGGATAAAGGAATACCGGCCCAGCTTACTCCCTCGGTCGAGCGCTCATCAGCAGGTGCACAAGCTACACGAAGGAGACATAGTGATAGTGGCCGACGGCTCTATGCCCCGCGGAACTTGGCCTAGAGGTGTAATCACACAACTCTTTCCCGGCCCTGATGGCCACGTAAGAGTAGCCATAGTTCGTACCCGCGCAGGAGAAGTACGTCGCCCAGTTTCCAGGCTTATTCCCATATGCTCTGTCCACTCAGACGGTGTTAGCACACGCGGGGGAGATTGTCGCATATAGGTTAAGTTATGTCTCTATTTTTATTCTTTGTCGTGTTTTATTTTGCTTTTGTGTTGTATTTTTGTGCCTGTTGTATTGTCTTTTGTGTGTCTTAGCATGTACTAATAAAACTACCCTTGCATGCTACTAATTTTAATAATATAGAATAAGTTAATCATAAAAACTAACACTGTATCATGATTGGTTATTTGGATTAATAAATACATTCGCGATGTGTAGCGCGCGAAGTGAAAGGGGCGGAGCTACACGGCATGGAGGGGCGCGCTGTTACATAAGCACCCACGCCGCCTCCGCTCCCTCATTCCGCTCACTACGCTCACGAGCATAACATCTTAACATGTCTTTACCTTACTAACCCTGGTAGCCCTGGTAACCCTGGTAGCCTTGGTATTGGTAGCATGGTAATTGGTACGAGGTTCCTGTCAGCGCGTCTACAAGCTTCTACGCCGGTCAACGAGCGCAGTCCTGCACTCCACAATTATTGACATAGATAAACTTATTATTTTCGTAAATATTTCACTACCGTCCTCTCTGACGGCTGACGACCAACTGAATGAAGCGCCAACGTGTAAACGCAGTTGGCAATTGGCGCCAAGATCCTTTGATGTGTGGACAAAAAACCGACACGAATCGGTTGGCCGGCAAGCGCAAGCGCCAACTGCCAACTTACGGCCAAGTAGCCCTCTACACACATGGCCAAGGGGGTTGGTGGAACTGTTGGCCATGTGTGTACAGCGGCCATATGAGTTATGACGGTCGAAAACCAAGAATATTATATACCATGGATATTGCGTGCCGAACATTACGTTGAAGCCAGAAAATTTGACCTTGAATTACGTCACGCCGGTCTTGCATCTCTTTCTTTAGGGTGTCCATGATTAAGCATCAGGGATGTAACGGATGTGTTTTTAACGGAACCGAAAGCGGAAGCAGAAGTTTTGAATTTAGTTTAACGGAAGCAGAAGCGGAACCGGAACCAGAAGCGGAACTTATGAATGTTAAAAACGAAAAGGAAAAACACCACATAGGTATAACATAAACCAAAACTAATTAAATTACCTAGAACTTTTAGGTGTTTACTGTTTACGAACTAATTATTTAAGAACTGGCTTGGCCTTTCGCCTTGGCGTTTAGTATCGCAGCACGTGGCAAGCGGAGAGATGAGGGAATGACAGGTATAGACCTGTTGGTCTTTGATGTACGCCGCTCATGTCCCACCGTCGCGCTAGGTTCCGACATCCGTTATAACTTCCGTTTGAAAAATAACAGAACCGGAACAGAAGCGGATGTGCAAAACAAAACGGAAGTTCCGCAGAAACGGAAGCAGAAGCAGAGCTCCGTTACATCCCTGTTAAGCATACATTAGGGATATCCCGCGGAATTTGACGTATTACGTTTATACGACTGATTAATTTTGTAACTTATTAAATTCAAATCCGATCAATCGTTTTATCACGAAAGTGAACATCCATCCTCACAAACTCAAAAAGTAAGGTACATTAGGGCAATTCCGAAAGTCGTCTAATTAGGAAAGTCGCATAGAAATCACCATTATTTCCGTCATATCAAGATTCCCCTTTCGGAATTATCTGAACATTTCTGTCATTCGGAATTACTCTAATGCACCTTACTAATTTGTCAACCGCCAATAAGGTCCATTTCTATACCACTCTGCAGTTACTTTGCCTTACGCCACAAAATACGGTACAGTTTTTACCAGTGGTAAACTACTGGGATTTTTTCAGAACCGTTCCAGAATAAGAGCGTGGTGAGTGTTGCAACACGAGGCTTAAAATATAACTTTTCTTTTACTGACACCTGTATTTATTAAAAAATGTTTCAGTCACTTTAAACTATCACAATAATATTTTGGTAGTAACTACTAGGAAAACTAATCCAAGTAGCTATCAACCCCCGGTGTGGTAATTAACAATGTGGGGAAAATCCCAGTAGTTAGGACAGGTAAAAACTTGGTGGTAACTAGTGGGAATAGCCACAAAAATATAAGGGAAGTATTTGTCAATGGGGAAATAATGAAATACTAGGACGTTTTAAAACAGTATCTTTATTTTTAAGCGCCGCCCCAAATCTCAAGGAAGGTGGTTCTCAATTCGTACGTATTTCAATTCTCTTCGCATGTATATATATATATATATGTATCTCAATTTAATGTTTATGCCACGATATCTCCGTCGTTACTGGACCGATTTTTAAAATTTCTTTCTGTGTCATAATCTTCAGGCTTAAAGTGCAAATCTGCAAATTGTCGAACGCTCTGAAACATTTCCTTTTATCGGTACAATCGACAGCCAACGCTGCCTCCTTCCTTCATCTTTTGGAACACTGAAAAGTTTAATATTATTCATGTTAATTGTAAAGACATAAACAATAAAGTTGGTATTATTATACTGTGATATGAACTATGAACATAGAAACCGTACCAAGTTGATAGATTTAGCTCCATTCAATAAGAGTAAATACCATGCAAGAAAAAAGATTGGTCACCCTAGTCGTAAAACCACACAGCATTATTTTTCTTTAAAGGTCATATTTATCGTTCTAAACCTATTCGTGGGAATTTTGATATAATTTGAGACAATGAAAACAATATAATGATAAGAACTAACCAAGATTACAAGCAAAATAGCAGAAAATTTATTGCCAGCGAGGTTTATGATAATTTTGGTAAAATAAGTACTTACTTGTGAAATTTTACGTCGGATTTCGGTTTCCATTTACTTCCACAATGGTTCACTATGCAATACATAGCGCAGAACTTAAGTAAATCGTCGAAAAACGTTTATTTCGCAAAATAAATATCTGAATCGATGAATGACTTTTGACAATTCTGACATATCGGGCATATTTTTTTATTATTAGTGTTCCCATAGTACGCAGGAGGTAAATACCGGAGAAATAAGGTTTTTGATTGAGTTTTTTTTTCGTATAATACAAAGAAAAGTAAGTCAATTTGATTGAAGAATGTTTTATACGTTTTTTTTAGTAACTAATCTGGCAATACATCACAGTGTCGGAAAGAGATAGAACATAGGAGTAAAGGTGAATGAACCTGGCTTCAACTCATTGGTCGGCACGCAAAATCCATGGTATATAATATTCTTGTCGAAAACGAAAGTCAACAACTGAACAACTAACACCGCTAATAAGCATATGTAATTATGTATACAACTATACATGTATGTATGCTAATAGCTCTGCAAATTCTCCTACCACTTAATCTCGAATCTGCATGCTCACACAAGCTTCAGATTTAAATAAAAACATCCTTTTTCCAAATTGGCAACACTGTGCCATCCTAATTGTCGCCGAACTCCAATGTTGCCAGCTCGCGTAGTTTTATAATTTGCGGCGGCGAGTTTTAGGAGACCGTCCACAATTCTCATTAAAACCGGCAACATGGGAATGCTGTTAACTGTTTAGAAGCCGAAGTGCCTCGTTTGCTCGCTAGTTTTCTCAATTGCTTTGGCGTTATAAACGGAATTAGTGGTAAAAGTCAGCCGAGAATTACGATAGACTATAAAGATTAGAGATGGGCCGAATATTCGGTTTATATTCGGTATTCGGCATATTCGGCAAGTTTTTCAATGTTCGTATTCGGCCGAATAATTCGGTTGCATTGCCGAATATTTACCTACCGAATAAACAAAGTAAATAACTAATGAAGATCTTACGAATTCCATTGGATAATAAGCTCCTATTTTAGTAGCTTTCTAAGGAACTACTAAAAATATAAATATAATTGTTTTGTAAAAAAGTTAGAACACCGTAGTTTAAGAGTTGAGAAGAGTTCAAACTTCAGAGTTGTTTTAACTAAGTCTTTAGTTATCCACTAAAATCACTAAATCATAAGAACATAGTTGTAGTAACATATGTAACCATTATAAATCATTTAATAGTTTTAATGAACATCCTCTTTAAAAATATGGCGTAACCGAATATTCGGCCGAATGTTCGGTTCGGTAAGAGCTGAACCGAATGTTCGGCCGAATATTCGTATTCGGCAAAGTCCATATTCGGCCCATCTCTAATAAAGATCTTTTAATGGATTGATTCAAGTTTTGATGAACAAATTTCATTACCTTAACGCGAAGCTCCTAACGTAAGATGCTAGGTTTTTCTTAATTATAATTAAGAAAAACCTAGCACGCGAAGCTCCTAACGTAAGATGCTAGGTTTTTCTTAATTATAATTAAGAAAAACCTAGCATGTTACGTTAGGAGCTTCGCGTTTCAATTTTGATCGTGAAATGAGATTGGACTGTAGCGATTATCATAAAATTAATATTATGTGGTAATGGTAACTCTGGCTGTCGAAAGTTATATATTTGACAATTCTGTGTCCAACAAATATAAGTCACAGTACCAGTACCACAAATATACTGTGTGTGTGTCGATAGTTGCGGTTCGTCCTTAATATGTAATGTGCATATTTAATCAAAAGAGTACTTCTTATATATCGGTTGTCTGTAAGGCACTACTTCCATTATAGCTTCAATATGAAATCAATCTTATCGATAACCGACTGTGTGGTACTTTTTGATTGACAACGTCACGTATAATCGGTTATTGCACATCCAATATACACTGAGTTTCTCATTAAACATACTCGTAATCAGTTGATCAAATAACTCGCTTAATGCAGCCGAGCCAATTCGAAACATCGGAAATGAAGTAATTACGACGGGGACGTTGCGAGGGTAATCAGACCTATTAGGGTCAAGTGTCAGGGTTCAAATTACCATAAGAGTTTTATTTATCACATTGGAACCATCATCGCGTTGATGATAATTGCTTTTTATCTTTAATCAATATTATCATTCACGTCAGGTTCATAAATTATAGTTTTTAGGGTTCCGTAGTCAACTAGGAACCCTTATAGTTTCGCCATGTCTGTCTGTCCGTCCGTCCGTCCGTCCGTCCGTCCGTCCGTCCGTCCGCGGATAATCTCAGTAACCGTAAGCACTAGAAAGCTAAAATTTGGTACCAATATGTATATCAATCACGCCAACAAAGTGCAAAAATAAAAAATGGAAAAAAATGTTTTATTAGGGTACCCCCCCTACATGTAAAGTGGGGGCTGATATTTTTTTTCATTCCAACCCCTACGTGTGATATATTGCTGGATAGGTATTTAAAAATGAATAAGGGTTTACTAAGATCGTTTTTTGATAATATTAATATTTTCGGAAATAATCGCTCCTAAAGGAAAAAAAAGTGCGTCCCCCCCCCTCTAACTTTTGAACCATATGTTTAAAAAATATGAAAAAAATCACAAAAGT
This sequence comes from Leguminivora glycinivorella, assembly GCF_023078275.1. NCBI lineage: Eukaryota > Metazoa > Arthropoda > Insecta > Lepidoptera > Tortricidae > Leguminivora > Leguminivora glycinivorella. The sequence goes on along the minus strand of NC_062986.1, from coordinate 6,746,104 downwards.
AGAACTTTATAAAGACTTTCTAGGAAAATTGTTTTGAACTTGATAGGTTCAGTAGTTTTTGAGAAAAATACGAAAAACTACGGAACCCTACACTGAGCGTGGCCCGACATGCTCTTGGCCGGTTTTTTCAGTAGTGATATTAAGTCAAATCTGCTAAGTGTTCCTTTATTAAGCACAGAAAGGAAAACTTAAGAAAAGCGTCGAAGTCAATAAACACCGGCCAAAATAAAAAAAAATATGATCATGTTGATAAAAAGGTTGTGTATAACTTGATTGTACTGTATCATAGCGTAGCTTACTCGTAAATACCTAGTTAATAGTCACATGGTAGAAATAATCACTTAAGTAATTGTCACCTAAAAGTATTTGCGGCAATAAATGACTTTTTTTAAACCTCATTAAAAATGGATCGATTGGGACTTTTTTTTTGCCCGATCATAACATATTACCCGTTTATATGTTTGATTTCTAAACCATATTACAATACATACAAGATTTTTTTAGGATGGCATTAAAGTTAACTATAGCAATAATTTTATTTGTTTTCAATTAAAAAACAGCGCCACCTGTTACCCTAACACGGTACCGTTTTCTACGAAAGTACCCGTTTTCGTAGAAGCGTTCACACACCACACCCTGAACAGGGTGGTTTAGCTGCTTCATTCAGGCTACTGATCACAGATGGCGTTGCTTGAGTTACATGAGCAAAATACGAATAAAACTACAGTAAAATAGGTAAATTATATAGGTAATTACTGTCTATGGTTATTTACTTTTGGACTTATTGGACTACAAATACATACATTGCACAATTTTCCAAAATAAATAAATAAAATTTTGGAGTCATACGTCCTTTATTTACCATGATGTACTTATATAAGAATAATTTGTACTCGTATAGCAGTTAATACCTGAGAATAAGAAAAATAGTAAATGTAGGAGTCCATATTTTCTAATTTAGTGTATTTTTTACTAAAAAAGGTGGCTTGTCATAATGCAATGATACCTACAGGTTCCTACCTACCTAACAATACTCTGGTAAAAAAATATAAACGGAAACGCATGTTACACTAAATTACGAAGAATTTGACTACGACCTTCAACATTCACGTTTTTGATCCAAAGCAATGTACCGTGGCAGGTATTGTGCTGGTTTACAATAAAATATCAACATTACCAGCAAGTGAACATATTAAACAATTTACTGTGTCAATCAACCAACAAACAATTGAAAGTCAACATTATGACAATAGAATAATATTTCACTGCTCGCGTGAAGTGGCGTGAACAAAGCTAATAAGGGGCACACTGACATTTTATTCCGCCAGGCGGCGCCTGTGCAAGTGTCTAGGCATGTCACTGTCAGTTCATCTTTGTGAGAGAGAAAAAATATCTTCTTATCGCTCTCACATATGACATTATTTATCAGTGCATTGGACTAATAAGGTGGCGCCATCTGTCATAATCTTTGAGTGTGCCTCCTCATTTCACCGTGCCTCGTAAGTATACTAAATACCACACTAATACTACAATAGATTAGAACAGATCAGTGCAAATGCAAATGCCTAGACAGGCAGTGAAAATAGTATCTAAGGGAGCCACATGAAATCAAACGCCCATATAGTGTGTATGTATATATGTAAACACTTTATTGTACATAAGACAAGTTAGGACATAGAAATACAGTATAGTTATGGTGTACAAAGGCGAACTTATCCCCATAAGGGATCTCTTCCAGTCAACCTTTGAGCGAATTGAGAGGAAAAAAACTAATAAAAACATGATAGACAAACGAACACTGTACAGAAAAGAAAAATTTATAGTTCAATTATTACCCCAGTAATAATTAGTCAGTTGAGATAGTCAGTTGGTCCTAAAACATACATAAGAGTTTTTCAACCACACAGACGACGTCGACACAGAAAAACCGATATAAGCTAGGTAGGTACATAATAGTTGTAATGTATAAATTGAAATTAGACACCGCAACCTTGTCTCATAAATTATCTCAATCGTGACCCGACACACGATGACTGACACAGCCGTAGTTCGAGAGCGTCTAATCAACATCTCAATTACACGTAATTACCAACTATAGACTCAAACAGTTTTAAACAGTCTTGTATACTGAAGATACTAGCTTCTCTTATGACGTTTTAGAGTTGAAGGAGAGACGGCGGAGATGAGTCTTGTGTCGGTAATTATGATCAGGCGCAGCGGAGCGACATGCGTGAGTTTTCGGTCTTTACACGAGGCATCCTGTATAGAATAACAACTGTACTCTGTAAACTGAAGATGAGAGTAACAGATTAGGGCCTGTATCCAAATGTATCATCGTTGTCAATTAATGGCGAACAATACGCAAATGGCGCTGTCCTACAACTACGAAAGACGAGAGAAATAACTTCGCTAGACTACAGAGCGTCTATTATTATATTTATTATACTCTTGGGGGCCTAGCGGTAAGAGCGTGCGACTTTAGATCCGGAGGTCGCGGATTCGAACTTCGAACCCGGCTCGTTGGTACGAGTTTTTCTGAACTTCTGTGCGAAATGTCATTTTGCCAGTCGCTTTTTGGTGGAGGAAAACATCGTGAGAAAACCGGACTACGAGTAATTCCAATAAGGCCTAATAGTTGCCCTTCGGGTTGGAAGATCAGATGGCAGTCGCTTTCGTAAAACTAGCGCCTACGCCAAATTTTGGGATTATATGTCAAAGCGGGTCAAGGCTCCCATGAGCCGTTGCAAATGCCAGGATAACGCAAGGAGGGTGAGGATGATGATGCTCTTGGCCACCAGATCCGAGCAGTATTTTCTAAACCTTTTTCCCAGTTATTATTTTTATACGTGGAACTAATTGCACCAATTGAAACACGGCAGCGACACCCAAATCGAATGAATTCGTAAAACACAAAGAGCATCATGTCATCATAACCATTGTGCTGGCAATCGATAACAAACAGTCAACCAATTAAGAGTCTTTTGTTTGGAATTCAGCTCTTTGTTTGGTTTTTAAATGACCTAGTTAAGATAACGACTCCTTTACGACGTTAGTTGACAGAAATGAATCGATTATGGTCGATCGATCATCGATTAATCAGTCACAGGTTATACCGACAGTCCGACACTGCGTTTTAAGTGTTTTTCTACTCCCGAACTGAGTCAAAAAATACTCGTGGCAGTCGTTGCGTCTTTATTAACAATTTTCGGCATCGGCTCAAATTGTTACTCCTTTAAACGCCTGTAGCATAAAATACTATGTTCTACTCCCGAACTGTTATTCGTCATTTACAGGGTCGTACATAGATCTTCAGAACCCAACATAAAAGTCTATTCCCCAAAGCCAGCCCCCGCCGGCTTCCCGCGCACCCCATGCAGTAACGAAAAAATTGAAAAAGCATTGTTTGGCTCTGTTACCATGGCAACGCAATGTAATAACGATACTGCGTGGGTACCGGAGAGCCGGCGTGGGCTGGTTTTGGGCAGCAGCTGACCTCCATTAAACGCCGGTTGCATAAAATACTATTTTCTACGAACAGTGTGACTAGCAGCAGTAGCAGCCTTTAACATGTTTGACTTTTCGGAATACGTTTCTCGATAGCGTAAACGTCACGGAAAATGATAAGTGTTCATTGTATGGAGAAAGTGAACAGCGCCCCCAAACTGTTATTAAAACCAAAAATAAATAAATAAATATTGGGGACACTTTACACAGATCAACCTAGCCCCAAACACGACGATATAAATACTTATATAGATAAATACATACTTATATACATAGAAAACATCCATGACTCAGGAACAAATATCTGTGCTCATCACACAAATAAATGCCCTTACCGGAATTCGAACCCAGGACCGCGGCTTAGCAGGCAGGGTCACTACCGACTGAGCCAATGGCATGTTTACGCTATCAAGTATTTTTATTGTTAACTATACCTATGTTTTATAAATTACTTTATCAGTTCTTATCGTATTCGTGCGAGTGAGTTGTTTCAGCGAGTCAGTAAGCAAGCCAAACTTGATAACGAAAACTGGTAACGGTTTTTATGTGAAAAAAAAACAAGTACGACTATTTATGTTTTGCACGAACGATTTCATACAATACAATAAAAATGACTTATTCGCGATAAACAACAATACAAACATACGTGGCAAACCACCGTAATTCTTGGATTAGAGATCAGATTCTCTTGCGGACTTGAGCGACAGAGGCAAATTTGATATTGAAACATGATCACAATTTAATGTTTCTATTTATTCAATAAGATTTGCCTTAGTAACATGTAGTAGCATCAACATTCTGCGGATCAAGCATGTCTGATTGATATCATTTATTGGTAAAGCTGTACATATTTTATATCGGATACCTTCAACCTTTTGATAGACTATAGTCTAGACCACTTCACATGTAGGTCAGTACTGCCAGTAGCGATCTTCAGCCCACAGACTACACAATCAGGTCATTGCTGGAATATTCACGCCTTCAACGCATTTGCAACTTCTCATACGATTCGTTTACTCCTTAGTGACCGGCCACACCAGAGCGTCGCGTGTCTCGGGGCGCGCAACGGGCGTCCGCGCCACGCCGCTTCAGTGTAATTCAAAAAACGCCTCCTCAGTACATTTTGTATAGGAAAGACGTAAGACGCGCCCCAGGTGGCGTGGCGGCGGCGGGGCGCGCGCCGCGCCGCTTGGCGGCGCGCCTTACGTCCTTCCTATACAAAATGTACTGAGGAGACGCTTTTTGAATTACACTCAGGTGGCGTGGCGCGGACGCCCTTTGCGCGCCCCGAGACACGCGACGCATAAGTGGGAACGCTGCCTTAGGCTCAAAAAAACGAACCTGTAATCACTGTATCATTCAGGCCTAGGAGCCCTCACTACATTATAATGTATTTAGGGAGGGCTCTTGACTGACTAGGTAGTGTGATAAGATAAGGCTTAATAAAAACTACAGTAGGTTTTCCTCGGGGTTCAAAATTTCTTTTGAAAACGTCATTGTAACGTAAACTTTTTCGTCATCTTGGGACCATCCAATGTGTGTACATCTAGAGTTCTCTGTAATTAAGCTGCCTAAATATTTAAAACTATTTACTTGTTGAATTGGCCTATAGTTCTCAACAATACGCCAATTCAACAAGTAAATAGTTTTAAATATTTAGGCAGCTTAATTACAGAGAACTCTAGATGCACACCGGACATCGTTGCGAGGATTGCTATGGCAAAAAAAGCTTTCAACCAGAAGAGACAATTGTTGAAATCCAGTATGTCATGCAAAAACAAGAAACTTCTGATCAAGGTGTACATCTGGAGTATAGCCCTTTATGGATGTGAAACGCGGACATGAACCCTAAGAGATAGGAAGAGAATGGAAGCGTTCGAAATGTGGTGCTGGAGACGAATGGAGGGAATTAGTTGGAGAGATAGGATTACGAATGAGGAGGTGTTACGAAGAGTAAATGAAAGACGAGCCATCCTGAAAACGATTGAAAATAGACGCGGAAAAATGATCGGACATTTGATGCGACACGACCACTTTTTAGGGTTCCGTAGTCAACTAGGAACCCTTATAGTTTCGCCATGTCTGTCTGTCCGTCCGTCCGTCCGTCCGCGGATAATCTCAGTAACCGTTAGCACTAGAAAGCTGAAATTTGGTACCAATATGTATATCAATCACGCCAACAAAGTTCAAAAATAAAAAATGGAAAAATATGTTTTATTAGGGTACCCCCCCTACATGTAAAGTGGGGGCTGATATTTTTTTTCGTTCCAACCCCAACGTGTGATATATTGTTGGATAGGTATTTAAAAATGAATAAGGGTTTACTAAGATCGTTTTTTGATAATATTAATGTTTTCGGAAATAATCGCTCCTAAATGAAAAAAAAAGTGCGTCCCCCCCATCTAACTTTTGAACCATATGTTTAAAAAAAATGAAAAATATCACAAAAGTAGAACTTTGTAAGTACTTTCTAGGAAAATTATTTTGAACTTGATAGGTTCAGTAGTTTTTGAGAAAAATACGGAAAACTACGGAACCCTACACTGAGCGTGGTCCGACACGCTCTTGGCCGGTTTTTTTGATAATATTAATATTTTCGGAAATAATCGCTCCTAAAGGAAAAAAAAGTGCGTCCCCCCCCTCTAACTTTTGAACCATATGTTTAAAAAATATGAAAAAAATCACAAAAGTAGAACTTTATAAAAACTTTCTAGGAAAATTGTTTTGAACTTGATAGGTTCAGTAGTTTTTGAGAAAAATACGGATAACTACGGAACCCTACACTGAGCGTGGCCCGACACGCTCTTGGCCGGTTTTTTATTACTATTCTGGATGGACGGATTGGACGTAAGAGAGGTCGAGGAAAGCCCAGACGCAGCTACATGGACCAAATAAAAGAAAAAGTAGGAGCCGTGTCGTATCAAAGTGTCAAAGAGCTGGCACAGGATAGAAAAAGCTGGAAAATACTCCACCGACAAGAGATTAACTCTTAAGTTTATGATGATGATGATGATGGGACCATCCACACACAGGCGAGGCGACGCATGTCTTGAGACGCGGAACGGTCGTCAGCGCCACGCAGCCCGAATGTAATTTAGAAAACGTCTCCTCAGTACATTTTGTATAGGAAGTACGCGCAAGAGACGTCGCTTGGCGCGCCCCAGGCGACGCGGCTCGCGCCAAACGACGCGTCGCCTGGGGGCGCGTCTAAGGGATCGGCCACATCGTCTGAGCGTGGTCCGACACGCTCTTGGCCGGTTTTTTTGATAATATTAATATTTTCGGAAATAATCGCTCCTAAAGGAAAAAAAAGTGCGTCCCCCCCCTCTAACTTTTGAACCATATGTTTAAAAAATATGAAAAAAATCACAAAAGTAGAACTTTATAAAAACTTTCTAGGAAAATTGTTTTGAACTTGATAGGTTCAGTAGTTTTTGAGAAAAATACGGATAACTACGGAACCCTACACTGAGCGTGGCCCGACACGCTCTTGGCCGGTTTTTTATTACTATTCTGGATGGACGGATTGGACGTAAGAGAGGTCGAGGAAAGCCCAGACGCAGCTACATGGACCAAATAAAAGAAAAAGTAGGAGCCGTGTCGTATCAAAGTGTCAAAGAGCTGGCACAGGATAGAAAAAGCTGGAAAATACTCCACCGACAAGAGATTAACTCTTAAGTTTATGATGATGATGATGATGGGACCATCCACACACAGGCGAGGCGACGCATGTCTTGAGACGCGGAACGGTCGTCAGCGCCACGCAGCCCGAATGTAATTTAGAAAACGTCTCCTCAGTACATTTTGTATAGGAAGTACGCGCAAGAGACGTCGCTTGGCGCGCCCCAGGCGACGCGGCTCGCGCCAAACGACGCGTCGCCTGGGGGCGCGTCTAAGGGATCGGCCACATCGTCTGCGCCACGCCGCCTCAGTGTAATTCAAAAAACGTCTCCTCAGTACATTTTGTATAGGAAGGACGTAAGACGCGCCGCCAAGCGGCGCGGCGCGCGCCACGAGACACGCAAAGCTTAAGTGGGAACGCTGGCTTACGTCCTTCCTATACAAAATGTACTGAGGAGACGTTTTTAAATTACATTCGGGACGGCGTGGCGCTGACGTCCGTTCCGCGTCTCAGAACATGCGTCGCCTGTGTGTGGATGGTCCCTTACGTCCGCATTTATAATAAAATTGTAGTAGCATAGCGATCAGTAATCACCTAAAAAGGGCAAACGATGGCTAAGCGTTTGACACAACATCCCAGTAATCCAGTATCACAACACTACAACATCTCCAATTCAAAAGGGTCTAAGCGTCAAACAAGTCACTAGTTCTTGTTACTTCTTCAATACAAAAACTGTAGTGAGTGTGTAATATCACACCCGTTGATACATTCAGTGTTGAATCGAATGAATTGTCAACACATGTGGAAAAACCGGAAACAAGATGACTGAGGGAAATGTTTACATAACAGTAGATGTAGATGTAGTGTAGGGACGCCCGGCCGGAAGCAGGCTGTCGATCACGTGTCGCGGTTTTCAGCCCATTTGACTTCTTTACTATACTTCTTCTTCATGAAAATAAACTATGGAAACGGATTAAATCGCGTATAATTAATTTACAATTCATCCCGACGTTTCGAACACAATACAGCATTCGTGGTCAACGGGTCTTCTTCTTCTTCCTTGAGTTATCCCGACATTTTGCCACTACTTATGAGAGAGGCCAGGATTTGGCGCTATGGACGCTAGCTTTACGAAAGCGACTTACTGATCTGACCTTCCAATCTAAAAGGCCTTATTAGGATTAGTTTAGTTTCTCTCAATTTTCTACATTGTGATTTTTTTCAAGATATCTCAGGCCTTCCTTAGACTTACATATTCGTAATACATCTTTACCAGCAAACGCAGTGTTTGTTCTTTCTCGGATCTTGAACTACCTATTTTCATATTTAATTTCAAATAAGTTGATTTAGCGTGTAATTAAATTACCCTTTCCGCGCTCCCGCTAAAATTATCGACCAGGCAGGCAATTATGGTCGCGCGATAAGTGATAAAATAGCAGGCCGTCCCTATCGCACTATTTGTAAGTGCGATAGGGACGGCCTGATATTTTATCGTCTATCGCGCGACCATGCTTCCCGTGCAGGTTTATAGTTTTAATAACATGTGATCAGAATTCAGAATACCTATAACAATCGTGTGTGTGTGGATTGAGTGAGCACCTTCCGAAAATAAAAAAAATATGCTGATCATTTAGTAAAAGTTCCAAAACAATTGTAAAACGAATCTCTGAATTTGTAAAAAGATAAATCAAAAGATACAGCCATTAACATGTGCTCACTCAGTTCTCACAAACTACCAACGAAAACAGTGAATATATTCATTTAACATATAATATTTATATACTAACATTTAGTAAAAAATAGGCCAACCTACCTCTATAAATATTAGATCACCTAGTGACGTATTAAATTTTTTACAAATAGTTTCTTATGCTCACTCAATCCACACACTTTTGAAAAGCCGAATTTTGATAAAAAACATAAGATTTAGACCGCTATTATATGTGTATAGTTTAGTAAAAGTGAAATGGGAATTTGTAAAATACAAAACGAACCACTAACGTGTCAGGTTTTTTTATAATAAATTTTTGTAAGTGCTCACTCAGTCCACACGTTTTGAGAAAGTTAAAAATGTAAATATCTTACGATTTGTAGCACCTAAGACACTCGAAAGTACTTCAACATTTAGTAAAAATTTTTACTAAATATCCACCATCTAATATTTTATATTCGTTGTCTGGTTTTAAAGATATTCAGACATAACTTTTCTCATACAAATGTATCAAGCAGGGTGACCACACTATGTCGGCTCCTGATTTTCCCCACCTTCCCATTGTCATATTGAGATTGGGGAGTTTCGTTCAATTTTGATAATAGTTTACCGGATTTGTAAGTGGGAGCGAGAAAAGAATAACTATTTCTCGCTCCCACTTACAAATCCGGTACGCTCATCTGTTAGCGCGATTAGATTACCAGGTTCTGGTTTCTTACTAGTGAAGTATTATATTCTTTGTTTCTTACCAATTATCATTCATGTCCTTTTTAATGCATGCATGTCGATATGGTTATTATCCTGACGTCGATAAAAATTACACAATACACATCATCACTAGGCCAAGAACATAACCTAAAAACAGTTTGCAGATGGATAATTAATATGGTATTAGTTTAATATTATCAAAATTAAACGAACGAAACTCCCCAATCTCAATATGACAATGGGAAGGTGGGGAAAATCAGGAGCCGACATAGTGTGGTCACCCTACTTGATACATTTGTATGAGAAAAGTTATGTCTGAATATCTTTAAAACTAGACAACGAATATAAAATATTAGATGGTGGATATTTAGTAAAAATTTTTACTAAATGTTGAAGTACTTTCGAGTGTCTTAGGTGCTACAAATCGTAAGATATTTACATTTTTAACTTTCTCAAAACGTGTGGACTGAGTGAGCACTTACAAAAATTTATTATAAAAAAACCTGACACGTTAGTGGTTCGTTTTGTATTTTACAAATTCCCATTTCACTTTTACTAAACTATACACATATAATAGCGGTCTAAATCTTATGTTTTTCATCAAAATTCGGCTTTTCAAAAGTGTGTGGATTGAGTGAGCATAAGAAACTATTTGTAAAAAATTTAATACGTCACTAGGTGATCTAATATTTATAGAGGTAGGTTGGCCTATTTTTTACTAAATGTTAGTATATAAATATTATATGTTAAATGAATATATTCACTGTTTTCGTTGGTAGTTTGTGAGAACTGAGTGAGCACATGTTAATGGCTGTATCTTTTGATTTATCTTTTTACAAATTCAGAGATTCGTTTTACAATTGTTTTAGAACTTTTACTAAATGATCAGCATATTTTTTTTTATTTTCGGAAGGTGCTCACTCAATCCACACACACACATAACAATCTTATACTCTATGAGCGCAATGGCTGAACGACTTTTATGACTAGAAGGCAATGTTAATGACGAAAAATATTTGATAAGCTGTGTTTCATGTAACAAAGCGCAATATATTGTAACAAAGAAACAAGTGATACATTTACTTGGTATGCAATATGCATAAATGCAGACAGAAAAAAACAGGTTAACGGACTTTGTAATCTATTGAAAAATATCAACATAAATAGCGAGGAGTGTAAACTGTATGTAAGTCATGCAGAGCTGATAAGAACTACATTAAGGTCTTGTTAGTATTACTTCGATTGCTTACATTACTGATCAGTTGCGAAGTCGGTTTGTCTGTTTTTTGTTATACAGGAGTCCTCGGAAGAAGGCAAAGGCAGAGGACCGACATGCAAGGAGATCACTCCACCGACAAGACTAACTCATGATGATGATGACAAAGACAAAAGGGCTTTAAGTATGTTTCTTAACTATTATATACCTACCTTACCTTCTTCCCACGGTCACCTGCGGTCCCATTCTTAAACAACAGCTAACAAATTAAAGCACCGTGTATGTAGGTTGATAACAAATTAAAATCCCAAGTCTCATTCTTTCCCGTGCGTGTCGGATACGTAGAATTGTGGAATCTACATTATTATGGGGTTTTTTTGCGTAATATCATGTATATACGAGTATTGTCTACGCACGCAACGCTTGTCCCGTTAGTCTGATAGGCACACCCATTGCCATTTTAGCATACTCATATTTATTAATATCTGCAGTCTTTATGGGTATGTAGATTTCATTTCTACTCCCGTCTGAGCGATTATTGAGGTCGCACTAGCTACCGATTTGGAGCCCATATAGGTATTCTTTCAACTCTTAGGCTTCTTCGGGCCCGAAATCCAACGGATTGCTCAGACAAAGTCACCAAAGTGTCGAGTAAAGTACGAGTCATCGTCAATATTTACGAACTATGGCCATTAACGGTGAAGCAATAACCCCTTCTCTCTGTTATGCCAGCCTTTTAACTTCCTCGTACGACAAATCAGAAACTTTTTCTTTTATTTTGTTTAAATTAAGTGAGACTGGGTCTGCGACTTTTGCACTTTATCTTGCCAATTCCTGCGTGTCAGATGGCTGACCATCTTGCCGCTTCTACAGGATACGAGTAAGTAGGTGAGGTAAGTTTTGTAAGAATAATTTCCCCAGAGGATATTCGAGTAGGCATAGGACAAGACAACTTGTTTATTTAACTTCGGCTTATTTATTCCGATAACGTTAAAAGACATTGCGTTTTAATTGGAATTAAAGTTGATTGCAGGTTTTGGTGTTGTAAAATTTGAATACAATAGGCTGATCAAAGAACAATAATATTCGATTTGTTTGCTCAAAAACTAAATGATGTAACTGGTGTTAATGGGTTGTAACAATAAGTCTCTTGTTTGATATTTGCTATTTGTTATTCGGTGAATTAAATGTTGCAGAGAAAATGTGACTAATCCTTGAACAGCCAAGTTTTCCCGCCAAAGGCTCAATGTTACATAATTCCTTAGAATGCCGAGAAGGATAGCCGTTAATAATGACGCTCATATGTCAGTTTTTATTACATGTTCGCGCGACATACAAGCTAAATCCGCTATAGGAGACGAAAATATGAGACCTATTTGACTTTGTACGTTCGTTTGTTTTTTTCGTCCATTTGCCTCATACTCGGCTATGCAAGAGTCCGATAACGCTTTTTATCTATTTTCGCGATTGGACTTCAGGCCAAATGTATGTTTTGACCATATCGTACGCAATCATTGTTAATACCTTACCTACTGTGCCAATACGGAACAGAGATCATCAGACACAACTGTAAAGGAAGTAGATGTGTACTATCAGGATGCGCGGGCGTTGCTGGTATAATCAAAAGCAATAAAATCCCGACACAGTCATACAATGTGACTCGTTTTTGTTGCTCTTATCTGTAAATGGTACCGGCGCGTGCGACCATTTTGAGAAACTCCTTTATTGGGTGGTAAGCTATTAGTAGCAATAAAAGTGTAGTTCGATTAAAGCTCGAACTTTTAACATGCTATTTTTATACTATTCCCAGTCATAAAATGATTTGATACACTCGATTCTTTATTTTTGTACCTACGCTACGTTCGCACATGAGCACACGATATCAGTATGTTTAAAAATATATTTCAAAGCGAACAAAGTCTCACAAATATACCTATTTCATGGATATTTGCAATTGTATTTTTATATTGCCCTTGTAGAGTGCTATTAAAAATTTGAATTCGAACGCGATTATGTGAGCGTAGCCTTGAAATGTCGGAAGACATTCTGGTGACTGTGAAGCACAGCCTTTACAGTGCATGTTAATATTTTTGAGCACTATGTCATACTTATGTGACATGTGTTTATAAAACAAAGATGCTTAAAATGGCGACAATTCGGGTGTGGTGGATTTCCGGAAACTAAGTGTTTTGTTTGATTAGTTGATTAGTATTTTGACTAGTGGTTAAAGCATAGACATATAATTCAAATATCTTCTTAAAATAAATGCTTTCTTAATTTTGTTATCAATATAGCAGACCACCATATTACCCACTAGTTTTACCAGGCAATATATTTTATTAAATTACTTTAAAGAGAGTAAAATCAAATCTCCAAAAATATCAACATTCCTCCCAAATCTAATAATAAAACATAATTCAGGCCACAGGTCCATTCAGCGGCAAATGATAAACCTAATCAACACAGTAGCGGACACATTGCCTGATAAAATGTTGATAATTGCAGCTGCCATTTTAGCTCAGGCAAACTATGATGTAACAGTATGTGAAACTAACAATAAAACATAATAATTGGCACTTGAGTAATTATAGCGGAGTAGTGTGGCCATTATTTTTATAAATGTGACGTTAAAGGCACTGCGGAGTTCAGTAATATGTATTGACTTTTTCACCTTATTGATTTTAATTAAAGTATAGAAATGTGTGCATGTCTGTTAATTTGTGTATACAAAAAAAAATTGGCTATTATGATTACTATTTTGGACTTTAAGAGTTGAAATAAGGTTTTATTGTTATGAACAGAACAGTCAGTGTCGGTTTTAGTTTTATTATGACAGTCGACAGATATTGTTTAGTCTGTTTCAGCATAAGATTACGGATTACTACTTGTACAAGTCGTACATAAATTGCAATAAAACTCAGCTGTGGTACTACCTACAATAACTACCCAAATAGAATGAAATGGTTAATTTCTGTATTAATTTTGGCAAGCAAATTGCTCATGAAGATCAAGTCTGTTAACAATCCATACATATATTTTTGTATAATAGTCTTTTATGAATAGACCGACATGGTCAATATGTAGAATTCGAGTAACGCGAACTTTATATACTAATATATTCAAATAGATCCGTACTTCAGAACTGAATGAAACACTTTTGTTAGGCAATTTTATGGGATTTTCCTTCAATAGGCTGCCACAAACATAAAGTGAGACATTTAATAATATTACACAATACACATGTATGTGAGAATAAATTACTGCCTATATTGACTTCACACCTTTTCTAAAATATTTTAAACATGGTTGTTTTGAGAAGGAATTAACCTTTTCTATTTAACAGAAATAATAAAACAAACTTTGTTCATTAATTGTAAGGAAAATACATGTTTCCATACATATCATTATATTCATTCACAATGAAGTTGACATGGATATGTGTGATATAATATAACTGATAGCAGGTAAATTACTATGTGAATTAATCATAACATATATTTACACTGAAATTATCAGGATAAAGTTGCCATAATAAGGATAAATTACAGTAATAATTCTTCTTTTTAAATCCTACACTTTTATTTAGATGCCATCAACCATGGTAATGATTTGTGGGTAAATTTAAATTTAATATTCATACCGTTCCATCACAAGATTTAAAGTAGTAACAACAACTTATTTATTTTTGAAGTATCCATAAAGGATCAACTCACATAGATATTTGCAGAGATTTGTATATATTATTATATTCAACAAAACAAGTTCTAGGTACAGGAATTGAGTATTTCTAAGAATTACCCAGTAATGTTTTCATATTAGTCACACCTCATAAAAACTTGTTTATTTTTTTTATTCTAATAACTTAGCTAGTCGTCCTTAAGTTAGCTGTAACTAGATGACTCATTGCAAGAACTTATGAGATTAAAGTGTATTTAATGTTCGTAAGTAATATGTTAACAGCTTTGTATGCTGCAGAGTGTAATTCAAAAATACAATGAAAAGTAGACCTATTTATATGTCCGACTAATGACGCGAAGTTTATATTGACAGAATAATAGTCATGTTTAGATTTCAATATGTTTCTGTTCAAAATTTAATATTATACTCACCAGCTTATGGGACAAGATATTTATAGCTACAGCAAAAAACTGCTGCTACCTATGTACTAGAAAAAAAAAGGCTAATTAAGAATAACAATATGTATTTCTAATTGTCTTAAACATAACATCTTAATTACACATGATTGATATATGATATTAGATGGTTACCTATGAATGGTGTGATTTTGGACCAAATAGGTGAATAAAATGTGCAAACATGTAAATGTGTCACAAAATGGTTGGGTCCAAGCGGAAAAAGGAGATCAGGAAAACCGAAAGATTGTTGGGTCAATAAAATCAAAAACATAGCGGGGAAAGACTGGATGGAAAAGGCACAAAAAAGAAGGGATTGGAGGCAGCTAAAGGAGGCCTACACCCGAACAGGGGCTATGTCTTAACCTTGTATATGTATTATGTAACTAATTAACCATTTATGGATTGTTTAAGTTTTAAGTCATGGAAATAAAGGCTATGTTATGTTATGTTATGTTATGTTAGATGAATAAAGCAGGAAAAATTGCAGGCAAGTACCTAAAACATATTTTGTTTGTAAGAATAAGGAAAACAAGAAACATAATTAATGCCTTTATCAATAATGATATAATTCAGATCATGATCCCTGACATCTTGATACTCCGAACTGCTTGTATCTTCAACAATCATTCCTATTGGTTCCTACTTGTCTTATAGGTGTAGCCTGGCTCTTCCTACAGGACTGGGATAGGACTGGGGGTTAGGACCTTCTCTAAAAACAAACAAAATCAAAATTATTTACGGCATTAAGTATTTGGCAAAGGTTGGAAAGTACAAAAAATTATGAGCTTTTCGATATTTGTGTCCGTCTTCCTACAGGACAATTATTTCGAAATGTCAATAAAAAAATATAAATCACAGCGTACCAAAAGTAAATAAAAACTTACCTGATCCGTCGACTTTTTAAATCCAAGTAATAAGAAATCCTTTATGAATCACAAGCACAAAACACTGCAAGTCCAAACGAACTGCCTCAATCAAAATCACAGTGGCCAAAACCAGATCACATAAAGAATATCACTTTGTTCCTCGTATCACTAAACCTACTCAATATCACTACACATCCTAGTAGTAATTTAATATTAATTCACGATATTAAATCAAAACAGTACGATTACCGTGAGATAACACCAAATGTCAAAACAACAATACGAATCACTGACAGAAAAGTTAACCTCACTCACGCATAAAAACGTCAGTGCAGAGAAAGTGAAGGACAGTGGAAAACGTATTTATTTAAAAAATATACAGAAATAGGATCAGTTTTGAATTAAATTTATTTAAATTAAATATAAATTCAAAATATGAAGCTCGGTACAAATAGAAAATTTTGCTGCCGCGCAGTCGTTCCGCGCAGGGCAATGAGATGGGCGCAAAGCAAAGTTCGGGCGAGCCGGGAACCGAGTCAGCCGAGCCGAGGTGCTACCTACGCGGTGACTGACTGACAGCCGATGCGTCGAGTTAAATCGCTCGCACTCCCATATCACAATCGACTCAAGTTGCAAACAACCGAATGAAATCGGATCAAGATTTGTTCAAGATTGACCGCAAACCATTGAGGTATATGTACTACGTACTAGAGGCGACGTTACTAAGAGAATTTTTAACACACCCCACTGCGGTCCATGGACCGCAACGTTGTCAGTCGTCTACAGGCCCTTGCAGTGCAGTGATGTGCCGTGATTCATTTACAATCCACGTGAATAATGCGTTCTTGTGTGCTTAAAAATTGTTCTAATCACTCGAAAAAATCAAATAAAAGTCAAGGTGTGACATTTCATCGGTAAATTAAACAAAAAACTCGTCTATAATATTTTAAGATTGAATATTCTACAAACACGCGAGCGGGAGCGGACTGCCGCCATTTTGGTGACGCAATCATAGACTAGAAAAAGTTAACCGCGCAGATGTGCCATTTACATTGTTCCTACTAATGTGTTTCACCTCTAATATATTTGCGAAATATTTCTAATATAAATAATTCTAATATATTTCTATTTGGAAAATTATTAGGTAACTACTTACTACTTCATGAATTATGTTACTATAATATTAAAAAAGTTTATTTTTTTATAAATTGTTAATATTTTTTGAGTGAAATTGTATTTGTAGCACGCTCACTTTTTGCAGTTTTCTTTGGCCTGGTCATGAAAAAAGGGAACAATGGATACGCTTTATCCAAAAATTGTGCTGAGGAAACTTGGTTACCAACTGACCACACATATTGTTCATTCATTGTATTTTAAAGAAGAAAATAAGTACAGTACAATTATATTATTTTGTATTGTTTAAGTTGTAAATAAATAAATCATTTTGACTAGAATAGCCGTATTTTAACTAAATGTAAAATTCCCATTAGGCAGAATATAATAATGTGTCACATCTGATGGTAGACCTACTCTATGCGTAAATGGCCGCTCCCCCCACCCCGCGCATTTGTCAGCATGTGCAGTGTTTTCGCTTGGCAACGTCGCCTCTAGTACGTAGTACATATACCTCAATGCCGCAAACATTAACTTTTTATGGTAGGTAGTTTTTAGGAGTAGGTACGTAGATAGGTATTCATATTCAACTTAAAACACGTTCATAATCCGCCTTTACACCTGTATAAGTTTTACAGCTAAACATAGTGAAACCCAATCCAACTTCTCAGTAAAGAAAAATCCGATATTAGGTGTTTACTCATTACCTACTTTTTTTTTCAAATAAACCGGTGAACTGGATATAAATATGAGTCGGGAAATATGGGGCCGAGCAAGGCCTACCGCAAACCTACTGAACAATATGTCTCCAGTGTCTACACATAAAAAAATAGCATAATTATGTCAAGCCATTTTTGTCACTAATGTCACTATAAAATCGGCATTCGGCAATTTTAAAGAAATGTGTGAAAAAAAATATATATTTTTTTACATCTGCATGAGTGTGCGCATAACATAGTTTGAGAATAATGATATTACTTACTTATTCCTACTAAAACTGGCTGAAAATTCGGAGGTATAGACAGTCAACTAAATCTTTGGCACTAACAAAAGGCGGCAAATTTGAAAAATGTAGGGTGACTAGATTTGTAAATTACCTACCTATCTAGACAAGTGACAAGTCACAACCTATCACTAATTGTAGGTATTGTTTAAGTGCATAATAGATAAACTTGATGAACATTTATACATTTTTGTTTATAATGATACCTAGGTGTATCCAGTGTGAAATGAAAACAATCAGTTCCGCAGCTGGGTATAAAAACATGCACTGGTTCGTGCCTAACGGTCCGCGGCTTATCTTTTGTCACCACATTTAATTCCAATTTAAATGTCAACGACATTTTGATGGTCTTGAAGTCTTGATTGACAAAGTATTGGCACAGTATAAAACCAGTAATAACTCTTCTTACAAACTTCACGCCGCGCGGTGTGTCCCCCTCCCTCCCCTCGCATGCGGCGAAAACATGCGAAACTGGTGATTATTGGGCTGAACAGTCGGGGCCGCGTTTGCGCGCTGTGTTGACGTGTTGAGTTCGGGAGAAAATGACGTCAGCACCGAAGACATATTTTCGTTACTGTAGTGTTTATGGGTGTATGGAAAGTTCTCAAAATGCGGAAATGTCATTCTTTAGAATTCCTAGACACCCAGAAAAGTAAGTGGTTGTTATATTTTTGCAGTGTTAGGTACATTATTGCTTACGTAAATGGCGTAAAAGTGAGATTTAAAGCTAGAATGACACATTAAAATCAATAAGGATTTATCTGTAACGACATTTAGGTAGATGCTGCGATCTATCTAGCTCGAAAGTTTGGTACCTACTTAAATATTGTGCAAACATCTATTCAAACATTTTATGTAAATATGATTCCGTCAGTATTTAAGAAACAAATACGTACTTGAATCTTTATTAGATAAAAAGGTAGAAAGAGCGTTGGTACTAGCATAGCGCCATACACAGTTACTAATACGAGTAGGACAGTAGGTACCTACGTTTCTAGTTCAAACGAATCTTTTTTTTATTGTGATGGATTGGGTGTATTCTAGAGAAAACATATAAAATGAACTGGAGTATGAGTGGGCGGGCGTCTTGGCGGATAGGATCAGGCGTCCAAAGGGTAAAATAAACCTAATTCGTTACAATTAATGTTAGCGGGCTCCTAGTCTATTTACATTTCTTTTAAGCGCGCGCGGCGTCGGCGCGGTGCGTCCCACATCCCACATACCTGCAGCACAATAGATCGAATCAATGAACTACCTACTTAGATGTTTGTACATATTTCCTTTATTTATCTTTTCTCTTAAGCTAGGTTTTTTACAATATGAGTATAAAAGTAAAATAAAAAAAACACTTACAAAACAATATAAAAACATATAAACAAATACATATTATTATTATTGTATTTTTTTTGTTTTAAATAATTCTTAGTATAACATATAAATTACCCCATAGATGATGTGAAAAGTCCTCGTCATAAATATCTCATTTTGCTCCTTGTTACACAATCTACTATTGCGCGTATGAGAGTAATATATTTATAATGATTTTTTGTGTCTTCAATACTGACTAATGTGGTGTCATGACGTGGTATTGTTATACTAAAACCTACTTACAGTTAATAGTACCTATTAGATTTACAACAACTTACATTGTACGAAGTCGATTATAGTAACGTTGTACAACCCTGCGTGACCTTGCGCAGTAGTAACGACCGCGCCGCCGCTGCCGGAGATTAACTACTGATATATCCTTATACTGTGGTATTGGCTTCGTGCGAAGTGCATGGAGGGGGTAAGCAAAGCGATCGCAGTGCTTGCGGTAGTCAAAATCGACACTGATTGTGGTTGTCATCTATCAAAACTCATACAATATAATACAATGTGTAATGTTTGATATGGGGCATCAATGTTGTTTCGTTGTTAATTGTACAAATAATGGCATAAATAGTCGTTGCACGTTCTATGCGTTTCTTAGAGCACACTGGAAATTGGATCAAAGAACTAAATGGATAGCTACGGTGAAAAGAAAACGTAAGTGACATGTCAAAACAAAACATTATAATAAATTATATTTAAGCTTTGTTTACCTAATATTGTTCAAAACGCTGTTAGTATTTTTCCTACCGTAAAAGATTATGCTTAAAGATTCAGGCCTAGCCTGGGAATAGGCCCGTGTCGGATATTTCTGCGGCCGCGGACATGACTAGGTACTTACGTTTAGATTTGTTTTATATGGCATTAACGGGACGGAGGTTTAGCGAATACTATATCACTAGCTCGAAGAACTTGTACCATTACTCCTATGTTCTTCAAGATTCCTTATATGCCCTGCCAGCACCAATTTATTGACTCTTTCTGTAGTCTGGGGTTGGAAGTTTATACCGTGAGTAATGATTTGGAAACTGATTTTTGGTATTATATCCATGTCTTTATAATCTATCTACCTAAATTACACTTGAAATAAATTACTCTTGTTATTCGATTTATTTAAAATTAACGAAAAATCGTTGAAATATAATGTTTGTTTACATGACATTTTTTGACGTTTTCCACTTCAAGTTCACATGGTAGTGGGCGTAATAGTCGTGCACGTAGCCAATACGATAACAAACTTTTGTAGCTAATTCAGAAGTAGGTAAACAAATTGTCCTACGACGTTCGTTGTTGAGAGGAAGTATCATCGTCTTCCGTGTGTTATGTTCTCCGATTTCTTGCCACGGCTCATGGCAGCCTGGGGTCCGATTATCGACTAATACCATGAAGATGTGAATGTAAAAGTGTCGTAGATGTAGGCACGTCAGAACCGTTGGCAGCAAAAAACATTACAGGGTGGAGTGAGGCGTTTCCGTAGGCGACTAGAAGGAGAATCTCCAGCGCAGCCAAGTCAGGCAAGCTGTCGAATGCCGGGCCGACAAGATACAATGAGGACTATGTCGAATGCCGGGCCGATAAGATCCAATGAGGACTAGGTACTACTTCTTCTGTTCTGTGAGACACAAAAGTTATGCTGGAAGGAAAAGCGAAAAAAGAAAAATATGGCAACATCGCAGTGTCGTCCCGTTTTCTTACACATAGATAGATAGAATACTCTTTATTGGCACACCCAGGGCCGGATTAAGGGTAGAGCGAGTGGAGCGGCCGCTCTAGGCGCCAACCAGGTAAGGGGGCGCCAAAATCGAGAATGTGGAAAAATCCATACAAAAAAAATACATTGTGTGCGCGCCCACATATCACAAAATGGCGAGAGGAGTCGGGAATTAATCCAGCAATTGAAAATCTAGATTTGTAATTTAGATTAAGTAGAAAGTTGCACCACATTGCCAAATATACCAATAATCATAAGGGCGCTGTTGTTAAGGCGCTGTTACTAGGGCGCCGTAAAAGGAGGATTCTAGCCCTTGGCGAACCACATTGTTGTGCGGCCCAACGACAAAGTTACGACGTTATCCAAATGCAAAAATATGAGTCTATCCCATAGTACAAAGCGGAGTTCGTCATAAAATCAAACTAAAGGCGCAAAACGTCTCAGAGAGGCGCAATTTTGTAAGTCACAGGAGTTGATGAGCGAACTTCAAAGGACTAAGATCCCGAAGGGCACTTAGTGGCAAAATACCGAAATGGGCACCCCGACGGTGACGATCGAGTTCGCAGTTAATATCTTAATTATAACTCTAAGTATTATAAAAATAATAGTGATGGCGAAATATAAGGCCTAAAAGTCAGGAACATAGTCGCCCCTGTGAAGTTAAAATACCCCAAAATATGCCAAAGACCGCAGCTCTGCAGTTGATCAAAGCTTGGAAGCTCGCTGCTTAATACATTGCGTCAATAGGAAAAAAAATCGCGCTCGCTTCGCTCGCGCTTACTATTTATATCAGTTCTCTTTTAGAAAGTTATTAAAAAAAATCCGCGCTCGCAGCGCTCGCATTTTCATTTCAAATCTGCTTTCCTGACTTGGCCACTATAGTACTCCATTTTGTTTGTTATTTTATGTACATGATATCCACGTTCAACCCCACTTAACTATACTACTAAACTTATAGGGTGATGCGAATGAGAAAGTTCAACCCTTGTCCCTTTCGTACGTATTATGAAATCCATAAATTCTGTATAGCATTAATCTTCAAATATTTTTTTATACTACGTCGGTGGCAAGCAAGCATACGGCCCGCCTGATGTGAAGCGCAAATTACAGCATTACTATGAAAAAATTTCGCGCTCGCTACGCTCGCGATTTTTTTTATCAACGTCGTAAGACTTCTTCCCAAGGGCGCCGAAACTCAAACTCGCTCTACCCTGATTGAGTGCACGGGCCGGCGCTGGGCACACCTCAGCAAAACATACAGTGGAGACAAAACAAATTATTATAAATAGAGGCAGGCGGTCTTGTCGCTAAAGAGCGATCTCTACCAGACAACCTTTGGGTAGCGGAAATAAAAAACATAATCAAAAAAGGGAAAGGTTGGTTTCAAAGGGAGGACACTAATATGTTGCCACTTTTTTTATTTCTACTTTTGCCGTTTCTACATAATATTTTCAATGTTTCTAAGTCATCTTTGTTTCGTGATTACTACTTACGACTAATATTCAACGCTACATTGCAGAGTTGCAGTGATTAATGAATGAAGAGATATTTTGGTCTGCCCCGATTAGAAATAGCCCTTGTTTTACTCTCTTGTTGCATTCCCGCAACGGCACATTACGTAACTTTATTGTCTATGGTTAGTATTGTGGTTAACCTATTCAAATAAATATCTATTGTCATGTTGCTGTGTGCCGTATTGTTTATAGTCAATGAGACTAAATAATACGGAAAGGACAAATAAATCGAATAATCATATTATGAGAGAGTATGAGTATTTTTTTCAAAAGACCTTTCATGGGCGGGCGTACCTACACCTACCTACTTATTATTATTGAAAAAAATACAAAAATAAGCCAATTTGAAAAGGCACTCTAGGGTAGTATAGTAAGTAATAGTAGTGTTATAGGTATCCTAGTAAATAAAAACACTGTAAAATTACAAGTATATTATTTTATTGGTCCAATTAAATGTTAAATGCCACAAAAGTTGGAGTAGGTATTTTACAAAATTACCTTACTAACTAATAGCATTTCTCTTATTCTACTTTTTAAATGTAGATATATCAGTGAAAAACGAGTAGCGCGTTTTACGCGGCAAAATCACGAGCAAAAACCATCGATGGCAAAAACCGATTAGGTACCTCGCTCCTTTGCTGACCATGAAAACCGGAACTCGATAAAAGTATATACCTACGCCTATCTCTTTCGCTCTTAAGATATATCCGATTAATAGAAAGGCCGAGTCGAATATCAAGGTTCATCTTTCATTCTAAGTATCGTTAGAGCACTTTCATAGGTGTCACTTTAAGTTTTTTGGCCAGAGCTTCGCTGGCTGCTAACTGCTGCTGAACATAGGACACGGTTCCACTCTCGTCGCACGCCTTAGCTGCAGCTTTTTCTTTGTCTCCTGGGGCTAAGACTGGCAGATTGGGATTCGCCTAAAAAAAACAAGTTATAGCCGGTCAAACAAGTTTGTAACTAGAAAAAGGCACAAAATTGTTGTCTATGGGACGATAAACAAAACGCCAACATTTTTAAAATTTCCCATTTTCCGTAGTGACAGAAGGGGCTACACAGACTTTATAACAACCCTTTGGGGATAAATATAAGTCAGTGGGTTGAAAATGCTGGGCTCTTGACAGCGGAGTCATCGTTTATGCTGAATGCAATTTTGGACTAACAATTCCCACAAATCTGATGCTGAAGGAATCTCTAAGTTGTTTCAACACCAAGTTGATCAACTTTTGCCTGCTTCTAATCTCTAATCCTTTACCTTGATTTCTAATAAATTCTTATTCAGCGTTCCGCAGAGACATCGCTTGTCTGTTCGTCGCGTCACCAAAACAACATGTTTTGTTTCTCCACTGTTTGTTTAACACGATGTTATTAAACACACAAGACAATAGGCTATTACCGTAACCTTGAACGAGTCAAGAAATTAATTGAGAAATTAGTTCCTATCTACAGCCTATAGTTAGGTCAGTAATGCCATAATACCGTGTCGTGTTACTGTCAACTTTTACCCTGCGGAACTGAGATAAGCAATAACATAACAACAGATCTTGTATACTTTTGTTTGATTGGTACATAGGTATATCGCATCAGATCGATGTTCCAGGCGGTTGTGAGTTCAAATTAAGCTCGAGGTCTTTTGAGTTATGTTCAGTGGTCCAGAATCTCAGCACTGACAGCACTGTAATTAATTCACACCTGTGAGTTTCCGAAGTAGGTGGACCACGTACTTTCGAATGCTACTTAACTCATCTGATATATCACAGACCATGGATCTAGACTTTTTCGAAGGAGAGCAAAAACAAAAAAAAACAATTTAGCGCCCCTTGGACTAGACTTGGATTCGACGAAGTTTGATTTGGAGCAGGGCCATACCATTATAGAAAGCACCATGAAAGATGTGCTTATGTCTCACCGATTCCAAGTGCCTCCAGTCTCCAAAACCTGGTGCGAAACATTCTGAGTCCACGGCCACGAACCAGTGTCCTAGATTAGCGGGACCACCGTTGCCGCTGTGAGACCATGAAGCGAAAGTGGTGGGCATAGCGTTGTACACATACACAGCATGATGTAAGATATGCCTCACTTCAATCCTCACATTGCCTTAAATGGTAACCTACCGTCCCTACAGATCATTATGTGATAGTGATGTCTTACCGGTTCTAAGTGTCTCCAGTGGTCCATGCTCTCGGCGAGCCGGTCTCCAAAACCTGGTGCAAAACATTCCGGGTCGACGGCCACGAAGCAGTGTCCTAGGTTAGCGGGGCCGCCATCGCTACTGTGGGACCATGAGCGGATGTGGTGCCCGTATTTTGAACCTGAATTTTTTTTATTAAGCATTTAAAAATGGTTGTCTACGATTAGGGTGATTATTTGGGATAGCACTGTTATACTACCATGACTCTATAACTAGGGAGTTTAGATAGCATGTGTTTTTAAGTAGATAAGTTTAAACTCATCAGCCGGCGTACCATGCTGCCAATTTTATCAGTTATCCACGTGGATAAGACATCTGTCACTCTCACACTGACATACTTGCTAAAGCGTGACGGATGCTTTATCCACGTGGATAAGTGATAAAATTGGCAGCATGATACGCCGGCAGGTTAATTAATTATTTCATAGAAGAAATCACGGAGAAGGACTTAAGCCAGCCGTATGGGACACATAAACGGTTTTATAAAATAGAGGGGTTTCTTACCAAAATTTAAACTATAAATATGGGGTACCTATGGGTAATTTAGATACAGTACCTGAGCTGATTCCACAAAATAGCTCAACAATAGCTGCTAAACCATATCCTTTGTAACCAGATGTATGCTCCTGTCCTCCCAAAGGCATCAAGCAGCCAGTTTCGAATGCCTGTACAAATAGAGGTAAGTAAATGTGTTGTCGGTGGTAAAGATGAGGAAGTTAGGCTGCAAGCCTGGTTGAACTTGACACTGTGCGGAGCTATAAAGATTTTAGCAAACTGAGATTGCGGGTTCAAACCTTGGCTCGTACCAATGAGTTTTTCGAAACTTATGTCCGTTTGATTTGATATATGCCAGTCGCTTTTCGTTGAAGAAAATATCGCGAGGAAACCGGACTAATCCCAATAAGGCCTAGTAGCAGCCGCTTTCCTAAAACTAGTGCCTATGCCATGGGAAGGTACGTATGTTTGTCAAAGTGGACCCCAGACTCCCATGAGCCGTGGCGAATGCCGAGATAACGCAAGGAGGGTGATGAGCTAGGTATTACTATAATAAAATTAATAAAAATAAATAGTTAAAACATTCAAATCAAAGGTACATCGAAAAGTTTTCATGAGTACGTACCAAGTTAGCGTCAGTAGTTTCTTTGCCATCTGGACCCTGCGCCCAGCCGCTTGGAATGGGCTCCCCTTTCCGACGCTGAATTTCAATCTGAAAACATGTAAGATTAATATTAATTTCATTACATTAGGCGAGGTAGAAGGTATTCTTTCAATGGCGGATTCACATGTAAGTAAACTCTATTAGTTAGGGCCACATGGTTAAATTGCAGTTAGCATTATTTTACACGGGGACGTTACTGACGGGGAAGACCCGGAAAGATCCTCTCACCTGGAAACGCTCTTGCCTCATTGCAATTGTTTGAGCCCATTAGCTTAAGGAAAATTAGAGGAAATTTAATATTTACCTTTCCAACAGCAACTGCAGTTGTGGCCATATCGACATATAGGGTTTCCCCGTTTGACCCTGGAGCAACAACTGAAAGAGGATTCGTTCCTAATGCAGCCTGAAAAAAATAATCGGTTAACGTATTAATTTTATGTAAACACAGTCAGAATCGTGGGTATACTTTTTGAAGTTGGTAAAAAAATGTGGAAGACCAACAACCGTTTACGCAGTGGCCTATTTCACAATAATGACAATTATCGCCCGACATTGCTTGTTCAACCAGAAAATATTGACGCTGAATAATGTTTACTTATCAATCCATAATATAGGCACAGAATTGTCAAGTGTCAATGTCACTGTGATGAAACAATATGCTGCGTATACGCAGGAAGCCATGACCACTTGTCATTTGAATGTAAGATGATATAGTCGGTGTGTGTCAACGTGCTTTGAGACAGCAGTGATGGTATCACCGGCTTATGGTGCCATAGGTTTATTAGGTTGTTTTGTCGCATTTTGCTTACGAAAATAAAAGTTGAGTGTTGTTACCAACGAGGAGTTGATTTATCAATAGGTCATTCAATTATCTCTGAGATAACTTAATTAATAATACGTAATTAAGGTGACGAACCCAATCATGGACAGTTTAAGGAAAATTTTCGCCTGTTTTTGATATTTCACTCATAAATGTAAAAATTCTACCGCTAAGCGTGTTAAGTAAATCATGAATGTCCTATCCTTCTTCTACATTTCAAGCGTATAGCAGAATGGATACTCCTATTAGTTTCTTCATACTTAACAAATTAAAACTAGGTGTTTTTTCTCCAATTATGGACGGCAGTTCTCCAGTAATGGATCCCCCATTATGGACAGTGAAATAAGTTTAAAATTTTACTTTTAAAGCCAACTGATACGCAATGAGTCAATTTTATACACCATAAATACAATTAGTTTGGGTTATTTTAACATAGGATTGTTTCTTGTAAATTTTGGTTCTGTAAATTGTTCCTTGTCCATCATAGGAGGTAGGCAGTTTTTCGGGTCCAGTAATGGACACTTGCAAAATAACATCATTTCTTTATATCTTTGGAGCAACAAACTAGTATGTTTTATACCTTATATCATGCTTAATGCAGTAAGTAAAACGCATTCAAGATTACACCGTGCGTTATTTTTTTATTATTTTATACATGAACTCATCTCTCTTAGCAACATTACTAAGAATTCGTCTTGATATTTTTTTCAGTAAACTGGTGAATTTTATCTTGTCTCCAAATCCTTCAGAAATAACCGAATTAATTGAAACTTCAAAATTAAACAGCTCTACAACTCTAGTTTATGGTACATAGCCGTCAGTTTTTAGAAACGTATTTTAGATACTTATTTTTAAGGATTTGTGTTTTTTTGTCCATAATGGCATCACCGTCCATTATGGGGTATTTTACCTTAGTTGTTAAACTAAACTTGTACAAGGGCATTTTCAGAATTTGGGATACCCCAATTAGCGTAAGTTGTTAACAAAAATTAATTCGCTGTCGAGGATACGGTAGCGAAAATGCTAAAATGGAAAGGAGCCCCCCTTTCAACTTGGGAATTTTAGTTAAATATACATGTAAGTGTTATTAACTAGATTTATCGAAAAAAAATTGTCCATTAAGAACAACTCAGTCAAAAGATAATTTCAAAAAAATCTTTAAAATCGTGGTTCCGCTCTCGACTCTTTCCTCCTTCAAAACTTAATCAATCGGAACGAACTTTGAGAATCTGAATAACAATGAAATAATCTATGTCGGACCGTTTAGCGTTTTTGGTTAATTGTTACCAATCTTGAGTATCACACCTTTTTTTGCGCTGTGGCGCCGAAAGTGGTGTGGTGATGAAAAAGGCCGTTTTTGGAAATTTTTGATTGGCTCTAGTCTTTAAAAAGCAGAATATCAAAAAGATCAAAACGGTCCGACACAGATAAAAATAATAACAATCTGTGTTGAAAAAATCATTGCTCTATCTTCAAAAACCAGGGAGGAAACAGTCGAGAGCGTTTGTATGGAGAACTGACCCCTACCATATCGTCTTAATCATAAATTCTGTCTAAAACTTTACTTTTTTCACATTATGAATGTGGATTGTCGCTTAAAGTTTATGTAATTAACACAAAAACAATATTTTTATAGAAATTTCTTGCTTAATTATCGTCACAAAACTGACAGTGAGTTAATTTTTGTTAACAACTTACGCTAATTGGGGGGTCCCAAATTCTGAAAATGCTCACAAGCTGTGGAATTTTTAATGGGTCTTTAGTTCATAATTTTATATACTTATTTTTAAAGAAATCCCTTTGTAACAATATTTATATCCCTTGTTATAACATAAAGTATCAAATTATCAGTTTTCCTACCTTTTTGCTTCTAGTCGGTGCAAGTAAAGGCGAAGTGTTGGTGAAAGCCATGCCGATGAGTCCTTTATCTGACGCCTTGCTGGCCCAAAACCCTGCCATGCCGTTGTGGTTGGACCCTGGAAAAGCAAATCATGTTTATTTCTAAATATTATGGAATTCATGAATTATGTTGAACAATAAAGTAAAATATAAGTCAGTAAGAACCAAAAGGCGTGTGGAAAAAATGCAAATCTTCCGGATTGGTGTGACAGCTTCGTTCGCCACAAGCGTGAATGATTGTGACTCTTAGTGCTAGTTCAGACACAGCGGAAACCGCGCGGATGCAAACCGCGCGGATCGGAACGTTCATACTACAACCACGCGGTGTAGTGTGAACGGTTTAGTACTACGCTATTAAAATAAGATCCGCGCGGTTGATCCGCGCGGTTTGCATCCGCGCGGTTTCCGCTGTGTCTGAACTAGGGCTTAATCCCATACAACCATTTCAGTCGCAAAATCTTCAAATCAGTAACTAACTGTCAAATGTGACATAACGCGTGGTAACGTCGTGCAAACAATGCGACCGTATTGATACAATAACAAAATGTAGTCGTCGTGTGCACTCGTTACGGTAACAAAATGTGTACGAATTTGTGGCTGTCAATGTCACTGTCAGAATGACTTTTAACGACACTTTATTAGTCGACGTTTGCACACATAACGGTAACAACATGTGGACGAATTTGTGGCTGTCATTGTCACTGTCAGAACGGTTTCTGACAGTGACATTGACAGAATTTGTACACACATGTGTAGGTCTGATTACCGAACTGCTCCTAAACCACTGTATCCGCAAATGACAATCTGAAATACGAAGGTTTCTCAAACTGTCTTGTGAAGTTGTGGACTGGTTGCTTTGAATCATTTAAATATGAGCGAATTAAATAATATAAACGACGACGACCATTTAAGCACTCTTCGACATTTTATAGAAATGTGGGAAAGTTAAGAAAAGTGCAGAATGATAATACAAATAGATAAGCACTTTATAGTTACTTAATGTATTAAATATATAATTTTTAATTCTTATTCATAAAAATGAAGTGTAGTGTTGCTTTACACAATAAAAGTAGGAATCAAATGAAATAGAGTATTTACTGTGATATTAATAGAATTTCTGTTGCGCAATGATAGTTTTTTTCAGTACAGATGCTGCTTTTTTAACGCAGTAGTGCGAGCAAATCAAGCAATGATTCATTTCTTGTCTGGTCGAAACTCTTAGCTTAGATTTAGGTACTGAAAATCGTCGTACGATACACGTGCGAAAAGGACATTCACAACTCGTGTCGATTTAAAACACTCCCTTCGTTCGTGTATTAATATATCGCTACTCGTATCGATTTTCCTCTTTTCCGCACTCGTATCTACAAGTATTTTGTTTGGGTTACAAAAAAAACACATTATTTACTCTACTACGTTTTATTTATGTCTCTTTAACATTACAAATTTGTAGATACTTATCTATACAAAAATCTTGACAAAAGAAGTACAGATCGCTGAAATTAATGTTGATAGTAATATTAATGACGACTACTTCAACAAGTGTCAATTGTGAAATGCCGCAAAATACTAGTTGCTCTATAGAAGACCATAATAATATGATCCCCGATCCTTTACAACCCAGCAGCTCGGTACGCACGTTACAATTTTTTTTTAATCTTCTTTAGTGAGGGCAACTGAGTACGACGGCATATTTAATTGTTTATAAAGTTTGAGGATACCTGGAAAAAATGAATACAAGAAGCATTCACTGCCTTCGGTCACGCGTGTACGCTGCGACCATTTTGCGACCGTTTGTCGACCGTTTGGTGACCGTTTGGCGACTGTTTTTTACATGGAATATTACCGTCTTAATCCATATTTTAACAACTTTATTGGTTTTCTAGGCATTATTTTTATTATTTCAGTATAGTATATGCACCGGAGCACTAAAACTTCACCAATCAATATACATAACACGCAAACACCGAGTAGTCAATAATATTATTACTGGTTAAACTGAGGTAAATTGATGGCGCGTTGATAAATTTAGACTTATTTTATGAAATCACTCGAGCAATTTAATTGGCCATGGTAATTAGCCCACATTATATTACAAATGCAAACAATATTTATCTTTAACAAATTCTTACGCCATTACATTTTAATGTCAAATGATTTTATTTCTTTTTTACTTTGACGTCTCTGACAGTCGCCATTTGAAAAGAATGAAATGACCGAATGATTTAGGGAAAGTAGTCGCCAAACGGTAACAATGTGTGCACGCGTAGTGCACACTTCTGTGACCATTTGTGCCTGTTACCAATCGTCCCCATTTGGGTCGCCGCGACTAAACGTCGACCGTACTGCGACTAAGCATTGAGACCCGAAGACCTGTGTGTACACAAAATAGGAGGATTTGCGTAGGAACGGCGACCGATTATGTTTATATGGGAATCTGGCTAGGCTGGCAGATTTTCAATTGATAATTTGAAGCGGAGACCTACTGCTACTTACTTTATTAGAAGTCTTCTAGGTGCGGAGCCTAGAACAAGCAGTAGAAATCTTCACAAAAATTGCCTATGGCTATCTGCCCACTTTTGGCTGGATCTAAACTGCTTTAAAAACTTTTTTTTTTCTAGAGTAACTGGTACAGTCAGCCAATAATGTGGTTTACCACTTTTCGACTTTATGTGTTTAAAATAGAGTAAAAAAGTGGTAAACCATTTTCTTGGCTGACCGTACATATAATGATTGGATTTTTTACCTTTAATAGTAAATGCGTCTTCACACTATCTGATCCGATATCGGAAGGATATCAAAGGAAAAAATCAAAGGTGGCGGCATAAATACATTGGATATCGGTCCGACATCCGATATCGGATCGGATAATGTGAAAACGCGCTAACCCAGCCAATTCCAGTCTCCTTAAGCCTTCTTCATGGCGATGTTCATCGCGAAGTGGCTGGCGACGGGTTCAAGAGCGTGTATTGTCAACGTCCACTAAGCAAGGCCGTGGAATTCTCTGTCACGACCTTCGGCTGGTTGTTGGACTTGCAGGTGCCGCTTAAGTCATTGATGTAGATAATAGGGAATAGTGATTAGATTTTTTACCTTTAACAGTAACCCAACCAACCCCAGTCTCCTTAGCCTTCTTCATGGCGATGTCCATCGCGAAGTGGCTGGCGACGGCTCCAAGAGTGTTTTCTGCGTCCACCAGCGCCGTGGAAGCATTCTCTTTCACCACCTTCGGCTGGTTGTTGGGCTTGCAGGCGCCGCTTAGGATGTCGTTTATGTAGAATTCTGGAAAGGCAAATGTAAGACCTTGCAACGATGGTCGGTACGTATACTCATAACACTCGAAAAAGACTAAATTTGAGACGGTAGAGTAGAAATCGAAATAAGATGCCATATATGGAGTACTATTCTCATCTATGGGCAGGGGCACCTCAGTACCAGCTTCTCCCTCTGGACCGCATCCAACGACGAGCGAATTGTCAACTGCCAGCATATCTCCGATCGGCTAGACCCCTTGGCGCTGCGTAGAGACGTGGCCTCGCTCTGCATTTTCTATCGCATGTATAACGGGGAGTGCTCCGAGGAATTGTTCGGATTAATCCCTACCGCTTCTTTCCGCCATCGCCCTACGCGACAATATTTCCATCGTCATCATTTAGATGGCTGGCAGTCCTCAACTGTGCGTTTCTCCAGAAACTTCCTGCCCCGCACAGCTAAACTGTGGAATGAATTGTCGCCTGCGGTATTTCCGGGCCGATACGACCTTCAAATCTTCAAGAAAAGAGCGTACACCCATCTTAAAGGCCGGCAACGCACCTCCAACACCTCTGGTGTTTCGGGTGTCCATGGGCGGCGGTGATCGCTTACCATCAGGCGACCTGTCTGCTCGTTTGCCTCCTATCCCATAAAAAATATATACATATATATATTAAAGAAAAATTAAGGATACCACCAGTGGCGAATGCCGGAGTCGAACAGGCCACCCCGTCACAGCGGAAGCTGTCGAAATTTCTCTTCTAAGTATATGTCATCTTTAGGCGTCTTTGACCAACTCTAAGGCCAAGCAGTAGGTTCAGTACTATAGAGTAGGTTTACATTTTTAAACATTTTCGGTGTTAGCAAGTCGGTTCATCTTTAGCTGCTGTCTCTATTGCTTTCAGTTCAGACTCTTTGTTTAATAGATCCCTGAAAAATCTTACTAAGTCTGTGTTTCGGACTTCGTAATCTTCGTAATGCTAGGACCTCCCATTAAGATTCTTACCAAGTCTATTCATCCCATGACTAGGGTGTCCCAACCGGTCTGCCTGCAACAGCAGCTCTGATTGCTGTTCCGCCGCCTTTGCTGCCGTCCCTACCGCTTTTAGGCACTCCGTCATGAAACGCAGCGCATCTGCTGTCGCTACTTTACCCATGGTGGAGGATATTCTGGAAAATAGAAGTCCTTCCATTAATCCTTTGCATTATTGTTCGTGAATAATTTAGGACTCATCTGCGACTACCAAAAAGTAAGTGTAACAGGTGGTCATTTTCGCGAAAAAAGATTCAAAAACTTTTTTTTTATAAAATAGATATTATTAGTTATTTGTTTTACAAGGGGGCAAAGTTGTTGTTTAACCGCACGTGCCAATATTGAATCCCGAGCAAGCGAAAGATTCCAATATTGAACCGCGAGCGTAGCGAGTGGTTCAAATGTGGAATCTTGAGCGTTGCGAGGGTTTCAAGGCACGAAGGTTAAATAAACCTTGCCGCCGAGTGAAATACAAAATTTTTCACCACACCAACACGAACAAAATACTGAATATAAAACATCAAACTAAATCAAATCTATCAATTTATTCAATATTTACGTGTTTAGCAGGATTTCATTTCTATTGGTTTTCGTGGCCAGATCCAAAGGATTTTAGTCCTAATTAGATACAGTTCATTGCATGTGCAAGTGGTAAATTACTGCGCTGTTCATGTGACTAGTTTACTAATTGAGAATGACATAATTCAGGCCAACGTGCGTCTCGCGGGTCAGATACCGCTTTTGAAGGTATTCACGATTACCTTTCTAGAATAACATAAACACAGAAAATAATGCGAGATTTTTGGTTATTTTTTTATAATTCCCACGTATGTGCAAACAAGCACACGGACTGCACGATGCAATGTTATGGTACGCAATCACCGTAGCCTAAGCAAGCCAACTCCAGAAGTCTTACCTTCGCTAGACCCTCGGGAAAACCTTCGTTACTGACTTTGGCTTTTCTTCAAATAAGATCAAAAAAAAAATAAAAAATAAAGAAATAAATATAGCGAGTTCCGTGAGTCAGTCACTCATGAAAATTGACGGACGTTTAATTCTAAGAATAACTGAATAAGGAAAATATGGAGGACATTGGCAATACAGATGAACTAGGAAATTGATACCTCTCCTCGTTTGGCATTAGTTATGCATTGGTTATGCAGGATAACTGGCAGATTCAGCATAAAATTGGTATTTTATAGATTAATTTATATAATAGCACACAATTGTCATAATTCTGCAGACATGGCCAAAACAAGCGCTAAAACGATGACTAATCTTTGTTTTATCAAGTGCTACAGTGCTACTAGTGCTAGTGCGAATTCGGTTGTGTCAGTTATTTTTGTAGATTTACTTCAAGTTGTGAAGCAAACTCAATAAACCGAATTTTATCATTGTAATAAGTGTTTACATATTTTTCTTATCTCTCAAGATTATGAAGACAAACAGCAGGTTTGTTATTATCAACTTATGTTACATTTGCTCCAATAGTAGACAATTTTTGCGTAGTTATAATAAGTTTATAAAATTAAATTTTATTAATAAAGTTAAGTACAGTTTCGATGAAGTTAACTTTGTTATGACAACTAAACTAATACGAATACCAAATGTCACAACCTTGGCTTGCCGCATTAATTATAAAACGCCACTGGAATATGCACCTTATTACAATTACATACAGAAGATCATATTTTACAATTTAAATGGATTTTCAAAACTCACCTTACTTGGATGACAGCTGCGTAAAAAAACAAATAAAATTATGTAACAAATGACGCGAGCGAGCGCTTTCTTCGATCGTGCTGTGCTCACTGAATAAACTCAATGAACTAACATCATATCGTATTATATACGGTCGCAATTAGACATTATTATCTGAGCGGCCGGGGCGCGCAAAAATATCTGAACACGCCTTATCGCATTGTCCATATAACGCTCGACATGTTTCGATCCGTTTCCGAGGATTTTTTTAATATGTCTGAGTCTCACGGGAGTTTTATAGTTAAAACGCTTTATCGCCTTGAGATTGTCTACTGTGTGGAGATATTTGTGAGCACCTTGACTGCTCCGACATATGTATCTGATGGCGACTGTAGTATTGGATATTCACATATTCGCAATGGTGTTGGGGCGTATCTTACACTTGGCAGTCTACCACAGTCTGGTTAGTATATATGATTTTCCGATTTAGTTCATTTAGGGCCACTTGCACCAACGAAAATGGAGGGTTAACCCGAGCGGGACGCGGCGCTTAATTATCGCGCCCCGCTCACGCCACGCTCTCAAGACGCTCATGTGTGGCGGAGGCTTTAATCTTATACACGATACATACCATACATACACATGTAAATTATAAGTAGGTATAAGTACCTAGGTACTAATACGTAACAAATTGCCTGTCACATATGTTTAGGCGCAAAAATTGTGCTCCAAGTAAATTAAGATTCAGTTTTTCATAAATATATAATAATAATGTTTCATGGTTAATAATTTGTTATAATACTTTTTCTAAATCAAACATTCCATCTCCAAATGCTTACCTTGCTTAAATGCTAGCATTTTCATCACTTACTTAAGTATCTGAATCGGCAAAAGAAGATAAGTATATACTTTTTACTAACTACTATATTGAATTATTTGAATTAAGCAATAGCTGTTATAAAATAATATATTGTAATAAATTTTTCACTACACCAACTGATAAAGGCTTTCTTTGCTATTCGAAAACAGATAGCAAAATTGCATTTGATCCACAAGAGTGCAAAATAGTTTCATACAAATTTTAACTTGGTGTCTAAAGCTGGGTGTTGGAATTCACGTATAAATGATGATTTATAATCATAAACGTTAAATAAATTGAAGTATTTTATTTATTTTGATGTTTTACAGTTCATATTTTCATAGTGTTGGTGTGGTGAAAAATTTTGTATTTCACTCGGTGGCAAAGTTTGTTTAACCTTCGTGCCTTGATACCCTCGCAACGCTCAAGATTTCACTTTTTGAACCACTCGCTACGCTCGCGGTTCAATATTGGAATCTTTCGCTTGCTCGGGTATCAATATTGGCACGTGCGGTTAAACAATAACTTTGCCCCCTTGTAAAACAAATAACTATTAAACCTCGAATTGCACAGCATCAGTGCATTTTTTGCAATGCCTACCTACTTGAAATACTCAGTCAGTAGGTAACATTTCCAAGATTGAAGAATCATCTCTCTTATCAACAATACATAGTAAACATGTTTATTTTACAATCAAATTAAACAATACATGTAAATATACACAACAAAAAAAATTGACGCTAAAACTAAATATAAAAAATCTCACCTAGAGAACCGACCTCTGGAAGTGAACCCAGGATGCTGGCGGCGTTGCCCCTTTGCACCGCTAGACTTAGTTTTTGGGCAAAGAAAGACCCTGCCCTGTAGTCCCCCGAGACACCTATTAGTCTGACCGACACTTCTTTTATAAAATGTTTAGTGTCGGTCGACCACGGGCCCAGCGTTTCGATGGCAAGCGCCGCAAATTCGTAGCGATTTGTTAAAAACGCATATTTGCGCCGTTTCAACAATTGGGCCTGTTCTGCGGCAGTCCCGGGCTTCCGGGCCGATGCTTCAACGTGGGACGGTGCTAGCGTATCGACGCAGGTAGCGTCCCACGCTAAAGGCCGGCCAAGGCTCCAAGGCACGAGAGTGCAGCCGTCAGGTCTCTTGCCGTCAGTGGCAGATAGGCCTGACGGTTCCAAAGTCGCAGGTAGTGAGGCGGTGCAAAGGGCGCGTCGGATGAGGTCATTTATTGTGGCGTGTCTATATAGACGGCCTGCGCTCTTTAGGCAGTGTAAGCCATGCCGTCCTAGGGCATCCACCGGCTGGTTGCATCGACTGCAAGCGTGGGGCTCACAAATGTTAAGGCCCAGACGGAGGCAGACAGCGATGCGTAAGGCTGGTGGGTCCAAAACGGAGCCAAGGTTCCGCGAAGGAAGCGCGTGCAGCCAATGCCCTGATTCCTTTTCGGAAACGGCTAATAGCCGCGCACGTTCCTCGTCATTACGGCAGTTTTGTAAAATGCGGTGGTGCCGTATTTTTATATTAATGGTGTCCCAAGCTGATTGGCTGGATTTCTCTTCTGGAACCTGTTCAACGAGATGGTCTGCACTCCAAGCCGATTCAGCGTCTGCCAGGCACGACACTGACACGTTGGCGGTTGAAGATATACGTAATATACCGCCAATGAGGGTGAGCGTGCTATAGGCAGAAGACAAAAAGGCCGGGAGCGCTAAGCTGTCTGTCAACCGGATACCAAGTCCGCCGTATTTGATTGGGAGGGTAGCTTGGGACCAACTGGAAGATGTGAAAGTTGTGTTTAGGATTTTACCAACGGAGTCTTTCAGGATTTGGTCGATATTTGCAGTAAGTACTGGGAATTTCCAAATTGGGGCGCATCGGAGGATATACAAAAATTTTGGCGAAAAAAGGCATAATCGCAAAATGTAGAGGGTTGATTTCGAAAAATATGTCGGAGCACTTAAAGAACTGTTCTATTTTGGAATTTACAGATTGCGGGATAGATTCAACCAAAATGGGGGCGCCTAAGAGTGTTAGTGTTTCGCGGGATAATAAGGTGATATTTGGTGTAAGCTGGTTAATGTCGTTGATTATAGAGGAGCGGATATTGGTTGGAATTGTTTCTGAAATAAAAATTTTGCATTTGCTGAAGTTGATTGAAAGGCCGATTTCTGAGAAACGGTCAATTATAGTTTTTAAGTCGGCCAATACAGAAGACTTAGGGTAGACCGGGGACAATAGAAACACGTTACGGTTGAAACAAGTCAAATTTCTCGAAAACTACAATTCCTACGTGGAATACGCAGTACTCACGACACGCGGTCGATCATTTTGCAAGTTTGAACCAATAAGGATCGGGCCATAGATTTATATATTATTAAGCTAGATTGAGTTGTTAGGCGAAAAAGTGTGTCCACATGAGAGGGTAAAGTTGGGGCTGGTGTCCCTCTCGCACTTATTGCCCCTGTCAAAATTGTTTGAATGACGTCATCACTGTCATTGTTTGGGGATACCAGTCAATATTCAAAGTTACTACCAAATCTACTAATACCGAATTAAAGGTTTTTTTTTTAATTGCGCAAATCTTTGGTTTTATGTCTTCATAATAATGACTTACCAATTCGTTACAAGGTATTAATATCCTTGCCTCGATATAATACAAAAATAATTCATTTGTTAGTCGTATACCTCGAAATCAAAAAATCCTTGTAGCTTTTCACCTATTCGCGTTTCGCCGCGATCTCAAAATTTCTGAACAATATTTTTTCTTGTAGTATGATTTTTGGTCGCCAATTACAATGGTGTATAAAATTCATAGTATATTTATTATCCTGCCTTTTTTTACTGTAGTCGCTTTTCACCTCAATAGATATTTGGTTGTAATGCGTTATTAGATATCGTGATATTTCCCTTTTTTTAGCACTTTAACTCTATAGTTCTGTTTTACAAATGCATTTCGCATTTGTAGGTTTTCTCCTGGTTATATAACCTCGTTGTGCATATCACTGGTATTGTGGTATTACTAATAAAGTATTACTAATGCAAATGTTGATGTTGATATATGTCCATTTGACCACGTATTATATCCCAGTGATATAGACTTTTTTTAAAGCCATTAATACAATAATATGTGACCAAGGTAAAATGCGACTAAATATATTTGCGGCTAACTGAATAGGCTATTACGCTCCGTCTTGCGTGAGCGACGGGCGACGCGACGCGACGCGACGCGATGCGACGCGATGCGACGGCGATGGCTCAAGGTCATCGCGTATCCATCGCGCGAAACTTCGGCACTAGCATTTTGGTGATTAGAATCACAAGATTCGCCGTCTTTCACAATGTGCAAATGGTCTAGCGGGTTTGACTTCTAAGTGGAAACGTTTGCGCCATGGGTGTCGTGAGTTCGAATCTCGGCTCACGCAATCTTTTTGCATTTTTATTTACTTTTTTTCTTTTATGTTCTACTAGCTTTTGCCCGCGGCTTCTCTTGAAAGACGGACAAACAAACAGACACACACACACTTTCCAGTTTAATCAGTATGGATTATTTGATTTTGTTTACCTGCTTATTTCTTTCTCTAAGATTCTACTTTCTTATTTTTTTTTAAGACTTTCTACTTTCTTATTTCCGGGTTTTATACTAACAAGGAAAGTTTTAAGTAGCACACAATAATACTGCATTTTGTTTTTATTAACTTAATGTTTATTTTAATCCATACTAATATTATAAACGGGAAAGTGTGTGTGTGTCTATTTATTTGTCCGTCCTTCACGGCAAAACTGAGCGACGAATTAACGTATACTATTTACTTATAACGAATGCTATTTACTTAATGTTGAAATGAAAAAATGTCATACAGTGTAATCCAGTGTTTTTTAATGCTGCCATCTAGTGTCGACTGGCATAACCACTACACTAAGAGCCCTTATTCCTTAGAGCGTTCATCAATTTCGTGAAATAGCCATTGATAGATGGCGTTGGCGCTAGGTACGCGAGCCACCGGTAACGCAACACACAGGCAAGAATGATCTTGATAGTTTTGAATTTAATTGCTAGTAACAATTCTTTTGGTTTCATGTGTTAACTTTTTTGTAAAGTTTACAAGAGATAAGAATATATTATTATTATATGGTACCTACTAATTGTAAGTAACTTAAAATAAACAGTTTCAAAGAGCTGAGCTGTGTGCAAAAAAATACATGTGTTATTGGCCCGGCTAATGAGATCAAACATGGTCGAGTTACGATAAATAGAATAGCAGTTCTGTTATTCATTTCCTGACTCGATCATGTGACCTTGGACATCATCGAGATCGACGCTGCTCATCAGCCCAAATGTAATAAGCCCAAACATAGTGGAGTTATTATGAGTAAAATAGCAGTTTTGTTGACCATATCCTGACTCCACCATGAAAACTAGAACCTCATCCTGGGGGCCGGTTTTTGAATCTCACATATGGGATTGGTCACTAAAATACCGGTTGAAAACAGTGAATTGCTTAGTATTTTCAGTGACAATTTTCTGAATTCGAACGCCTGAGACTCAAAAATCGGTCCCCTGGTCCCGAAATATAATAATAATTCAAACTCTCATCAGATTTCAAGTAAAATTTCTTGGATAAAATT
This sequence comes from Leguminivora glycinivorella, assembly GCF_023078275.1. NCBI lineage: Eukaryota > Metazoa > Arthropoda > Insecta > Lepidoptera > Tortricidae > Leguminivora > Leguminivora glycinivorella. Next base: position 6,706,080 of record NC_062986.1, on the reverse strand, counting down.
GCATGTGTAAAAATCAGGCGGACCGTATGCCTGTTTGCCACCAACAGGATCAAGATTTGTTTAGTCGCAGTACCTATACAGCACTTCTCAGAACTATCTAGCTGCTTACGCTTACGAGAGCACGGTGCGCCGGACTATCGAACGTAGGTCCACTGTCTATGAGCGCTGGGCGCAGACTGAACTGAGCAGTGAACGGGCCCGTGTCAGCAGTGTATTTTATTCGAATTTTATGTGCTTTAAAAAATATCTATCGACACAAAGGTATGTCTTATATGTATTTTTTTTTGTATATGGCAACAAGAAGTTCTGGTTTAGGATAATATTATTATTTAAGAGTTACAATAAATGCAGGAATCGCAGGAATTACAATGAACGCCCCTTAAAGAGTAGTCTAATTATATTTTTTTTGTATGGGTACCTTTCCTTGTTAGTATAAAAGCCGGAGTTATTAAAAATAAAATTAAAATAAGAATGAAGATTCTTACAGAAAGAAAAAAGTAAACAATCAAATAATAGAAAATAAAAGAAACAAAAATAAAACTGCAAAAGCACGCCTCAGCCGAGGTTCGAACTCACACCGCTGGCGCGGCGTCCAGACGTCGAAACCGCTAGGCTACGAGCCCGTTGTAATAACTAGTTAATTTTGTGATCCTAATCCTATTCACCAAAGTCAAGTGCTAGTACATATATCGTAAGGTCATCGCACTAGTGTTTCATATTTTTAGTTCACACTTAAATTTTAATATTTTACGCAGACAATCTCGTATCACCGTGCACATAATCAAAGGCTGTCAATACAAGTTACAAAAGTTGTAATTTCCTTACTTTTTAGGCACATTACTCCTTTGGTCAACTTATGTTAATTTGAATATTTTGAATTTTTATTATAAGAAAATATAAAGAATGAAATGTGAGACTAATAATCAATCGTTATTTCACTAGTCCGACCTCTCTACGTATTGAATTTGCTTCTAAAAATCAAATAAGGTAATGGCGCCTATTAACGTGGTACTTAAGGCAGATTTCAAAAGATACCAATAAATTAAGGGTATCAAAGCTCATTAACGACCACAAATATTTTTTTTATGGAAGAGTATTTATTGAACTATTAGTTTTGAAGAGTTTTAGGATCATTTTAGTTTATTATATGTCATAAAATGATTATTGAAGCCAACATACCTAAATTTTCTATTACCGTGGTAATGAACAGGTTGCAGTTCTATTAACGCGAATTGAGATTTCATTACCGAGGGTATGAATGACAGTGTTTTTCTGCCATCGGTAAATAGAAACCCATCTCAAAATTCGGAGCTTAATACCGACGGTTGAATATACAAATTATGACAAATACATATACCTATACTATCCTCCTTTATGAATACCCACAGAAGACTCAGTTTTACCTAAGAAATCTGTACTTACGGTACACTAAATGTCATATTTTGATACAAGACTAATATATCGCTCGGTAATAGATACTTCTATAGGAACCCATTACCGACCCAAACAAATATTGCATGGATCGGTAATAGATTCTTATAAATTCTATTACCGAGGGTTATCTGATCGTACCATCGGTAATAGGCATAAATTGGAGTATTATAAAATCTAATTCCGACCCATAAAAACAAAGTCATACAGATGTATTTTCATTACAAATCAAAATAAAATATTGCAACCTTATATTAAAACGAAGTTTACATAACTGGTAAGTAAGCATGAGACTTTATGTCAATGTTTAAAAAAATTGACAAATTAACGGTTTTCATAGAAACTACGAAATCAGTCATGAAGTTTTTGCTAAAAATTAAGGTTTTGTTGAATAATTTTCATACCGCGTAAATAGTTCTTTGATAGCGTGAATATATCAAGATTGAAACAACTGTAAGACATTATATAACTGATCACATATACTTAAAATAAAGCAAAAAGAACTAATATCACTACTTTAACTATTACCGTGGTATACCACAGTAATAGAATCTACTCACGAAATGGCGCCTTTCACCGCTGTCTTTTAATTTCCACTTTAAACACATTTACAGGCTAAACAATACGTAAAACGTACGCTTTTTTGGTGGGTAGGTGTCAAAATAACAACATCTGATTTCTGTCATGGGAATAAATTTATTTTAATTTATTAGTAATTTAATCTGATTTTTGTCATAATTTACCAAATAAGTCATTATTAAGCCCCATAGTGTGTGGATTATTGTTTTGAATGTCTATAGTGTAAATTATAGCACTAACCTGCCACTCGACCTTTGCACCCTGACACTTTCTTTGACACTGCCACTATTTTTTTTTAACACAAAACAATGGACACATTCGCAAAAGTCCTGGAACAACAGAAGACACTCGAAGCTTCCTTTGACAAGCGGTTCCAGGAGCTGGATGCCAAACTGTTAACGGCTTCGCCGCACGCCCATCCCACTATTGCCAGCCTGAGCAAGGAGGTAAGCAGCTTCAAACAACAAATGTCTGTCATGCTTGAGCTCCTTCGCCAGCAAATCCTTGGTATTCACCGTTCAATTGATGCTATGGAGACTCAACACCGCAGAAAGAACCTGGTGGTCAGTGGCGTCCCGGAGGTGCAAGATGAGGATGTCACTGCTACAGTTACCACAATCTGCCAGAATGATTTGCATCTGTCAGAGATCACCAATGCATCATTCTCTATGTGCCATAGGCTTGGACCTGTAACTCAGGGCAGACCTCGTCCCATCTTAGTCCGCTTCACCAATCTCCTGGCAAGAAATGCAGTTTGGACCAAAAAAACGGCGCTTAAGGGAACGTCAGTAGTATTATCAGAGTTTCTAACCAAACATCGACAATCTCTGTTTATTGAAGCTCGCAAACATTTTGGCATGCGTCGTGTGTGGACCAGGGATGGCACAATTTATGTCAAGCTGGCGTGTGGGAAGAAGGAGCGGCTGTTTACTAATGACGAACTCCAAGCTCTGATTGAGAAGCACCCTAGCACGTCGCAGCGTCAAGCCCCTGCAGCAGAGGTGCCTCCGCTGACGCCGCCCGCTAGCTCTGAGTCTGCCGCGGCCCCCCTTGCTGCTGACGGCACCGAGTCTGTGAAGTCTTCGACGGATAAACGGGGAAGGCGTTGATAAATTAGGAACGGTACTCTTCATTGTTTTTGTCTTCAGCAGTAACAAACACGATTATGTAATGTTGTCCTCTCGTTCAGATACTTGCTTCTGTTCGCTCTATTTAGTTAACATGTCAGTTTTCACTTGATTTGTCTAAGTTTACCCTCTTTCTGTTTCACTGTATTAACAAACGTAGTGAGTAGTTTTGTAAATTGTGATGTGATGACATAATTTTGACATTTTACCTGTCAACTTTTGATGCGTTCCGTTTCTGCAAATTTTGTTCTGTTTTTTTTTAGTGTTGTATTTTATTCATTTTTTTTTACGGCTTGTTATTGCTGTTGTTAATTCTTAAATGTGTTAAATCAATGTTAAATTATTATCCTGCTCTGTTTTGTTTGTGTATAATGTAATGGTCGACTGGTGGGGTAAATCGAAAGTAAGTCATATAGTCGATTATTGTATTAACTTTTTGTGCAACCTGCACGTGGTAAAATATTTATTATATATATATATTATATTATATTTTTATTCTATATCTAGTACAAACTATTGTGAATTATTATGTCCGATGATGAATCGTTTCATTCTGCTTGCGACATGTCCGACTCTTTTCACTCTTTCAATAGTTCAATATCTGAGCCTGATACTCTCGGTAGCTGTCTGAGTCGTACTTTTCTTAATGCCACTAAACTTTTCAACACTTGTCATATTAACGCACAAAGTTTGCCCAGTCACTATAATGATTTTTTGGACACATTTTCCTCTTGCAATGTTCACGCCATTCTTATTTCTGAAACTTGGCTTAAACCTGGTCTTGATTCCACTTGCTACGGTCTACCCGGTTTTGTTTTATTGCGCAACGACCGTGTCGGTAAGGGTGGCGGTGGTGTTGCCATCTACATCCGTAGTAATATCCCGTTTAAAATTATTTGTACATCTCCGTCTTTGTTCTCTGGGTCTGCGGAGTACTTAATATTGGAAGTCAATATTTCTGGTACCAAAGCTGCTTTAGGAGTGGTTTACTGTCCACCCAGTGTTGATTACTTTACAGATCTGGAATCTATTCTGTCCCCACTTAGCGCTGACTACACGCATCAGATAATAATGGGAGATTTTAACACCGACCTTATGAAAAATAGTCTCAGAACGCGTAAACTAAATAGTATTCTAGAATCTGCCGACCTTTCAGTACTTCCACTTTTGCCTACTCATCACAACACTGACACATCAGACTCCTGGTTGGACCTAGCTATCGTTTCCTGCACTGAACGAGTCACTGTGGTTGGCCAATTCTCAGCCCCTGGCTTTTCGCGCCATGACCTTATTTATCTGAGTTATCGTATTCGACCCCTAAGTTGCATCGTGTCTCAGTTCAATTGCGGAGTTTTGCGAGACTTGATAAAGAAGCCTTAGAGCGCGATTCTCAGGCGGCTGACTGGTCTTCTGTCATGTCGGCGTCGTCTGTTGATGAAGCGGTGGCGTCCTTAAACGCAATGATCCTAAAACTTTTTGATAGGCACGCGCCGATTCATACTGTTAAACTTAAACGCCCACCTGCGCCTTGGATCACCAAAGCTGTCCGTGTTGCGATGACGCGGCGTGATCGTGCGTTCCGTAAATTTAAGCGTGATCGTTGTGATGAAAATTGGTCGGCTTTTAAAGTGGCTAGGAACAGGTGTAACCAGATGGTAAGAGCAGCGAAACGGAAACATATTCATGACAACATTGCTATGTCGTCCTCAGCTGAGACTTGGAAATTTCTAAAATCTATTGGAGTGGTAAAGTCCAACAACAGCTCTAATAACTTTCCTCTTTCTACTTCTTCGTTTTCACTAAATGACTTGAACGTACATTTTGCCAAACCTTGTTCATTAGATCCTAGTACTAAAGTTAATAGTATTTCACATATTAATGCCCTGTCTTGTAGTTGTAATAATACTTTCTCTTTCGCCCCGGTCACAGATGATGAAACTCGAAAAGTAATAATGTCTATTAAATCTAATGCTGTTGGTCACGATGAGTTAAGTAGGACGATGATTCTGTGCATCTTAGAATGTATCCTCCCGGTTATAACTTATGTTATTAACCTTTCCATGTCTTCTGGGGTTTTTCCTTCATTATGGCGCAATGCCTATGTTATTCCACTAGCTAAAGTTACAAATCCCAGTACAATTAAAGATTTTCGCCCTATTTCCGTTCTCCCCTTTTTGTCAAAAATCTTAGAAGCTACAGTTCATCAACAGTTATCTCATCACATCTTCTCTAATCAGTTGCTTTCACCTCTTCAGTCTGGATTTCGTCGTGGCCACAGTACGTCTACCGCGTTGCTTAAGGTAGTTGAAGACGTGAGGGTCGGTATGGACTCTTCACTGCTCACAGTGCTGGTCCTTATCGACTTCTCTAATGCATTCAATGCGGTAGATCACGATTTACTTCTGGCTTCACTTAAGCACATGAAAATCTCATCATCTGTGACTGATTGGTTTACTTCCTATCTCCAACACCGCCATCAGTTAGTTCGTGCTGATAAATCTTCTTCGGACTGGTGTGAACTGCAATCTGGGGTTCCACAGGGCGGCATTCTCTCCCCTCTGCTTTTTTCAATATTTATAAATTTCATTACTACCAAAATCAATTGTTCTTACCATCTATATGCCGACGACTTGCAACTTTACACTCAAGCTAGCGTGGACGATCTAGATCAAGCTGTCGCCAATTTGAATGCAGACTTGGCCAACATTTCTACCTGGTCACGTTGTTTTGGCATTGCAGTGAACCCTGTTAAATGTCAGGCCATCATTCTCGGTAGCCCACGCTTGCTTTCTTTGACTGACACCAGTCAATTGACCCCTATCCAGTACGAAGAAGTAGTGATACCTTTCTTGCCGAAAGTAAAGAATCTGGGGTTGACTATGGATAGCGGTTTGACTTGGGACCCTCAGGTGTCTGATGTTTGTCGTAGAGTGACGTACACTTTAAGATCTCTCTATAGGTTTAAATACTTTCTCCCGTCCTCCACCAAGACCCTTCTGGTCCAAGCCCTTGTTCTGCCCATCCTGGATTATGCTGATGTGTGTTACAGCAATATCACCCAAGCTTACTTATCCAAGTTCGATCGGTTACTCAATAATTGCATCAGGTTTGTCTTTGGGCTCCGAAAATACGATCATATTTCAACTTTTCGCAAAAAACTGAACTGGCTTCCTATTCGTGAACGTCGATCCTTGCGCATTCTCTGTACCTTATTTTCAATATTATTTGATCCTTCAGCCCCAAATTATCTTCGATCCAATTTTAAATTTGTTACCCCGCGCTCGGGCACGGAACTCCGAACCTCCCGTAGTCTTCAACTTATTGTCCCCCGACATCGTACAGGTTTCATGTCAAATTCGTTCACCATCCAGGCAATCCGGCTGTGGAATGATCTTCCTCTCACCATTAGGCAGGCTCGGAACAAATTCGCCTTCAAGCGCATGCTGCGTAAGTATCTGTTTGATAAGGTTCGATAGTCACCCTCAATGATCTTTCACAATGGGTATATTTTATATTATATTTATGTATTGTATATTTATATACCTATTTATGTATAATATTAGGTCTGTATATATTTAAATGTAGCATATATGGATATTGTTTGTATCTTAAATTCTTTTCCATTACACGCTAACTATACTAGGACCCTGCACCTACTTAATCTTTCGGTTTAGCCCATGGTTGACTGGTAGAGAATGCCATCTGGCATTAAGTCCGCCATTTGTACTTTTTTATATTGTGCAATAAAGTTTAAATAAATAAATAAATAAATAAATAAAAAGTACTCAGAAGTCATGTAGAAAACTATAAACAATAATTTGAAATGCATAACTTTCACCTGTTTGCCATAATTATTACATAAACTACTAAATGAGATTGGAGTTCACTTAGGTTTAGCGTCACACGTCAGTATGACACAAACTCTTCTCGCGGCCCCGTGGCAAAAACAGTCAAATAGCGAGCGTCTTCTTTCATTCACACTCTCCATCGCCTATATGTGCGTTAGTCAACTAAACAGGCTTCCTTTGTGTGAGTAACTTTTTTTAAGAAATTGGTCGGTTTGCCTATAAAATGCGTATTTGCAAATGCGGCGGTAATGGACGTCGATTTCGATACCCGCGTTGATAGCCGCCGTTACCTTAGCTTGATCGCGCGCCCTTCGCCATCGCATCGCGTCGCATCGCCGTCGCGGGCCGTCGTGGGCCGTCGCTTACGCAAGACACTCCCATATGAACACAGCGGTTTGATCGCATCGCGTCGCATCGCGTCGCTTAACATTCGCATGTTCATCGCTAGTTCGTCGCGTCGCATCGCCGTCGCGTTCCGTCGCCCACCTAAGACAAGTCCATAGAGATAGAAGGTTTGATTTCGTCGCATCGCATCGCATCGCGTCGCCGTCGCGGGTTCGTCGCTCACGCAAGACGCGGCGTTAGTGATAAACGCTACATAAAAATCTGCTATTGTAGTAAAAATCTATTGAAAATATATGCGAGTAACAAAATATACTATCGATATTACACGCTACAACAAAATACGCTATCGCGGCAAAACGCGAATAGGTGAAAAGCTACAAGGATTTTTTGATTTCGAGGTATACGACTAACAAATGAAATAATTTAAGAAGTTTAAAAACTTAGTTATCATACAGGTAAAAATACTACTACTATAGTAATCTCTTTAACACTGGTCACACGTGCGATAGGGACACCAGCCCCAACTTTGACCCTCTCATGTGGACACACTTTTACTAGTCTGATAAGAACGCCTTTCTGCACCGGTGATAAAGTTCCATTTAGTATGGCAAAAAAAGTGTGAGCTCAGTCCCTATTGAAAGTCCATGGATCGGGCACGCGAGTGACGTGGCAGTGTCAGAGAGCCGATGAAAATTTTAGACCGAAAAAGTAAGTAAGGTTCTCGTTCTGCGTTCTCGTATATTTTTTTCTAATTTTGTGTAGCCGTGTAGTATGAAAATTTTAATTCACTAAGTGATATGTGTGTGGATTCTATAATATTTTAAGTGCCATGAAACAGTGATGAAGTGTCATTAATTGTTAAATAATTGACTTTGAAATCAAACAGGTGTTGTAGGGACGATAGAAACAACGTACTTGTGGACGATTGAAACGTTTCAAACGTCCCTGTGTGTTTTAATCGTCCCCACAAGTAACCGACTATCAATAAAATGGGGTTCTGTTTTTTGTAAGTATAACAGCGTGTAAATTCCACGAATGAAAGCAGCAACATCCGGCCAGAAAACAGAAGCATGCGACCATGATGCGATCATGATGATGCGATCTTCAAAAATGTCTACATACAGTGCACACCGCTGTGCTACTGACTGGTTATGATTGAAACAAGGATTATAATTGAAACACCCACTTTTGTATGAAACACGTTAATATTTTTTTACGACTATTCCATAGAATTATATCTTATTGTTTCATCTTAACCAAAATGATAAATTTATATGTAAGAAGTTACTGAAACAAAGAAGACTAAAAGTCATGTATTTCTTTTTTTACATACGTTTCTTTTGTCAAGATCTTGAAAGAATCTTCATGCGCTGATATTTTTTGTATAGTTTGTACTACGAAAGTGATCTTTTGTTGGTCTGTTCTTATAACACGGCAGTCATTATTAAATATGTATATGAATAAAAATATTTCTTTATTTTTCCCCAAATTGATTAAGGTGTTTCAAATGACCTCGCATAGTGTTTCAATTGACAACCATGTGGGGTCAATTGAACCACTCTCCCGCTTCCTCTTTAATTTCATAATACAAAATAACCATGGGCAACATACCTTTAAAACTAATTTTGTTTGAAAGCCTAATAAATTTCCTTCTAAAAAATAACTTTCATACCTTCCTAACTATTCAAATTAAAATGCTACAGGCGATTAAGTATAAATTGTTTCAGTTGTCCCCGGTCTACCCTACTACCACCTATTGTCCCGTCGTCTAAATACCATAAATTTAGGTCCGATGTGAGCTGAGTGATGACGGGGTGGATGGCCAGGCTGAATATTACGGGCCCTTATGGGTCACCTTGCTGGCATCCCACGCAAGAAAGTATTTCACTGTTTTTATACATGAGCTTTGAGGTGGTCCCGTAACATTGCCAAAGGTAGCCATGAATCTCTGGTAAATCTTTTTCAATTTGGGACAGTAGGCAGTGTTGCCAGATCTACTGATTTAGCAGTAGATCTACCTGATTTTGAAAAAATCTACTGATCTACTGCTTTTCTTGTATTTTTTCTAGAAATCTACCTGCTTTTTCCCAAATCGATATTTTTAGTATTAAACGATTGGATTGGCTTCAAATTTTAACTATAGACGGTCCAACAACTTTGTCAAGGCGATAAATTAAAAATTTCTATGGGCCAACTGTCATCCCTTCATTTTTTAAAGCTATTGCTCTTTTCAAAAGCTATTTGATGACAGAAATCGCTTGACTTTATATCTGTGATTGTTCGTAGTGTAGTGGTAGCTTGGTATTAGCAATAACGATTTAGGCAGGTGCAAGAAGTTTTATGTCCGTATTCTAACTGGTTTTATATGTGTTCATATCAAATAATAGTACATTACGTCAGATGCCGGGAAAGAAGGGCTTACATGCTGTGTACTTGTGTAGGTATTCAGCTGAGTAGGATACTGATATGAAGCCTGTAAACCCTTTTCACGGCGAGGCAAGAGGCAAGTTTGGGAAAAAGTTCAACTTGTGCAACTGCCCCATCGATATTACTGAATAGGAATGGAATCAATTGAATGCATCCTACACCTTATAAAACAAAGTCCCCCTTCGCGTCTGTCTATGTGTGTTCGCGATAAACTCAAAAACTACTAAACGGATTTTCATGCGGTTTTCACCTATAAATTAGTGATTCTCGGGGAAGGTTAAGGTTTAGGCATATAATTTGTTGAGACTTTGTTTGAAATATGATGATATTTGCTAAACAAGTCGGATAAAATCCCATTGGCTGAGAGCCTTAATCGAAAACGCTGTCCAAACCGTTTGAGCTATATCAGAGAGCTGTACCTATGGCGAAATAGTGTAAGGTGCATTAGGGTAATTCCGAATGACAGAAATGCTCTGGTAATTCCGAAATAATGGTGATAATCTTGATATGATTGAAATAATGGTGATTTTTGTGCGACTTTCGAAACTAGACGACTTTCGGAATTAAATTACCCTAATGCACCTTATCTCTCAAGAGTCTCAAGTTTTCATCTTCGTAAAAATTGTATGGGATAAGTAAGTTTTTCTTGATTGTGGCTTTTCGTTTTTTTTTCATACAAACATTTGATAGACAAGAAAGAAAAAAAGTTTGTCAAAAGTGGCCTTTGTACCTGTTTTTTCCAAAACCTGTAAACGTCAATCTTCATGAATTTGAAATCGCGAGAAGTGTTTTAAGAGTTCTAGGACCGTTTTCGTGTAACAGCATAATTTTTCTTTCATTCTTCTGCACTTGGTATCAATATTTGTAATCTACTGCTTTTTCTCCCGATCTACTGGTTTTTTATTCATTTTTCTACTGTATACTTCAGCACGGGAAGCATGGTCGTGCGATAGACGATAAAATATCAGGCCGTCCCTATCGCACTTACCAATAGTGCGATAGGGACGGCCTGCTATTTTATCGTCTATCGCGCGACCATGATTCCCGTGCTGATTCCGTCTGGCAACACTGACAGTAGGATACCTCGGTCTATGGAATTAAATGCGTTCCTTACGTCAACCTTAACAAGAATTTCAAAATTTTGGCTCTCTATAAATGTGCGGGTCGCATGAACTGCCGCTTCACAACCTCCTTTAAGCCCAAAGCCCAGCTGAGTAAATTTAAATTTACTTGTGAGACGGGAATGAAATTCGCGGCAGCAAATTTTGGATGTAAGGCGTCTAAATGTGTTTCCGACAGCAATTGGTCGTATTCCGCCATCTTTTTTTTTTAAGCGCAACTAGATTAAGTAGCTCCGTATAGTAAAGGAACAATGTCTTGGCAAACTTTACCTGCAAGCATGAGATTTGTGAGTGCGGTTAATTCATCCAGTAATGTCTCACCAGCATCTCCCGCCAACGGGCTAGTTAAATCTTTCAGATGTTGCGGGGAGATGCCGTCTAGTCCGCCAGCTGACCCAGCTGGAAAGGAAAGTATCGCGTGTAAAACTGCAGTTTCTTGCTACTTGTAGTGGTTGGGAAGAGGCAGCCGGTGGGTTGGGCTGAGGTGAAGACGTTGAAGCGGGGGGATGTTTCTCTTGTAGAGCATTAAGCACGGCAGGAGAGCATGTCGCCAAGGTATCACTGGAGAAGAGTAGTCTAGTTGCTCCTTTTAAGTTTCCATCTGACAACTTATTCTCTATTAACTTGCATTTATATTTTAAGTTAGATAATAAGCGGGGAGATCGGTCTGTCGAGTCAGAATCAGAAGCATTGTTAGTAGAATTCGTTATGGGAAATGAGGGGTGAGTCACGTTACTTTTGATAATTGAAGTTAAACTACGGTCTGATTTGACGTGAGGTAAATGCAAGTGTACGTAAGAAAATGTTAGGAGACGTTCCCAAGAGCTGTTGTTGTTCTCAGCCAACACTTTCGATATGCGGAGTGCATAGTGCATAGACTTCGTGCTACAGGAGCACGGGCACCCTTTGGAATACGTTTAATAAGCTTTGCTTCACTCTTAAGCGTAGCAAGTAATTGGGCTAGAGACCCTGTTCCAAGGACACTGTTTGATAACACGTCGTTAGTCGTAGTTAGGAGTGGGGGAGGCTGTGGATCAATTCTGGGGCTATGAGCGCGCACGCAGTGGATATTAAGACCACGTTGGCCTTTGTAGCGCTTATGGTCACAGCATATGGGACATTCTAGAAGCTGGTTCTGAGATTGAACAGTTTGATTAGACATTGAAAATTTTGCATAAAATACAACGAAATAATATTACAATAATATTACAATAATAAAAAAATAACTATGTACAGCACACTAGAGTCTTAATTCGTTGGGAAGTTTCAGGAACAGTCGTTACCTTGCAGAACTGGTATGTACTAAAGCACCTGAAGAACAACTTGTACACGTACAAGGCTGATGCACGCACTAGCAAGAATCGGTGCCACTGCCGCGGGGGGGCGTCAGTAGTAATATAATAAAACGAAGAAATCACATACAAGAAATTAATTTCTTTGTTGTTGTTGATTTTCGCACTGACAGTTTGTTATGTCAAACGGGCCGTCCGTGGGCATAACGGAGCTCCTTTTAGGTCTAGGCCTGCGGACAGCGGCCTTCGTGGAGAAATTGTATCCGCTGTACAGTTACCGTAAATATGTTTACATAATGTATCGAAAATCTTGTAAATATAGTTGAATTTAAAAATTTTGTGAATAAACTGCTTTCAGTGTTATGTTTACCCGTTGCTAGGTATCGTAATATAATAAATAAATAAATAAATAAATGTAGTAATAAATCGATAGATTGGTGGTGCCCAAACTAAATTTATTCTCGAGCACTTGGTGACCGGTGACATCATTAAAATTTGCTAATATCAGGATTATCAGGTAGAATTGTTACGCCGTGTCTTGCGTGGGCGACAGTCGCGCGATGGCCGCGCGACGGCGATGCGACGCATACGAAATCAAACCTTATCGATATGGAAGTATGAGACGCGACGGCGACGGTCGCGCGACGGTCGCGCGACCGTCGCCCACGCAAGACACGGCGTTACTCCTCTATAAAATAAAATAAAAAAATAAAAATAAAAAGCCTTTTATTTCCTTTCAAATTACAATAACTTTTGTGAATTTAATTTTATTAATTCTAATTTGTAGGAACCCCTTAGGTGAAGGCCTCTTCCAAAGATGTCCATTTTTCACGATCTTGTGCTGTTTTCTTCCAATTTGGACCAGCCATCTTTTCAATGTCGTCCTCCCAGCGCATGTTTGGTTTGCCCTTTCGGCGTTTACCAGCTGGGCCTATCCAGTTTGTGACTATGGCTGTCCATCTGTGGTCTTTCAGACGAGCTACATGTCCAGCCCATCTCCATTTTAGCTTTCTAGCGTGCGTGTTACTCCTCTAACTGTCCCTAATTGTACAGTGAGTTGAAAAAGTTCATGGCTAAGTTATCATGAATTCATTCATAATTTCTCCATGCAATTTTGCAGCTCATTGTACAAATACGTAGGTACAGTAGGTAGTTTACATTTTAATAACATTAAAGATAATGTTAAGTAGGTATACTTATATTGTGTATGTTTGTGTACTTATAACGTATGATTTATCTGGAGACAATCATTGCATAATATTTAACTTAAGTAGTCGTGTCTCGAACACAACAGCAGCAGATTGTAAGTTTCCTATTTTATAATATCAAACTACAATTTAACACCATTAGGATATTATTCATTTTATTTACCCACGACGGATTGAACAAATTTAAATCGTAGGCCATTCTAGAACCCTGTCTTATTTGCAACACAGCTTTATTTGCCATAGAAGTCACCTTGACGTTTACTGTGAAAAGGTTCTACAGTGGCCTAGGATTCAAAATGTTTGACGTATATTATTATGGAGTTTAGAAATATACTTCTATACTCCCTGGTATCACAGAATATATAATAGTACAAGTACAGAAGGCTCACTCCTTTGATGTTCACAAAACGCCGCCATTCTAAATTCTTACCTACATTAACAAACGGACCGCACGCGTGCAGACGACATTGAATTCTATTGCGCCGCGCGAAGGTCGTCGCCACTGAATGGGCCGCGAACTCGCGGCCGCCGGCATGTACTTGTAGCGCGGCGAAAGGATCGCGGAGTGAGCCGCCCCTGCTGGTATATTATAGTGCGCCCAACCTATGTCTGTGTTCAGTGTTACCATATAAATCTCCAAAACGAATAGTTCGATAGGTTTGTGTTTCTTTGGTGCATAGGTGTTATGACGCTCACCAGAGGGCGATGAACTATAAAAATATGTGCTAAATCAATGATAGTTCTGATTTTAATGCGGTTTGCAATTAATAGATTTGTTAAATTATGTGTACGGAGGTATGGAGATTTTTTTTATTTGGTTACTTGTTATAATGAAGTTTTAGCTTGGATTGGACTAGCCATAATGCTACATTGTTAATTTGTAACACTGCATAGGTATATTAGGTTTATTGTAAATAAGGTACAGGTACCATACGTTCCTTCCCGATATCAAATTCTTAACCAGTGCAAAGAGAAATTATCGTGGTAGGAATATGATACTCTATCTTACAACAGGCTGATTTAATTATGAACACGCTGTTTAGCAATTCAAACAAGTACTACTGATACTATACCTACAACATTTGAAATACCAGTACAATTTACCTTGAAGTTTACACATATTATGAAGATCATGTGTAGGTATTTCGATGTTGCATGTTGCCTCTTGCGGCTCATAATAGAAGTTATTTGTTTTACAAGTGGGCAAAGTTGTTGTTTAACCGCACGTGCCAATATTGATACCCGAGCAAGCGAGAGATTCCAATATTGAACCGCGAGCGTAGCGAGTATCAGTCAGCTATTTAAAAAAAATGCTTATACATTATGTTAGAAATAAGTTAGATTAAGAAAAATTGCTATGCCCTTGCAGGGCTCATGTTTGAAACATTATTTGTTATAATTTTTATACCTATTTGTACAACATGATTGCAAATAAAGAACTTGAACTTGAGCTTAAGACATCGTTAAAATTTGTATGAAATTACTGTGCACTCTTGTGGGTAAAATGCAATTTTGCTATTTCGAATAGCAAAGAGAGCCTTTACTAGTTGGTGTGGTGAACATTACATTTTACCCTTAGAGATACAGTTTTGATTTGTCTTAATGAAGAATGGAAACAGATCGATTCTTTGGGCATCTATATGAGTATTTCTTACAAGTAAATACAATTTTATAGTATTAATGTTAACAGGCAATAAGAAACATCCCGTATCTATATACGTAGCAACCGCAAGTTAGATCACCAACGTGAATATAACCTTAATTTCCCTTCATTTCAGCTCAATCATGCCCGAAGTACGCATAGAAGAGGTTTCGAGGTTTATGCGAGAGTGCTTTCAAGCTACTGGAGTGTCGGAAAATGATGCAAGAGAGCACACAGCTTTGTTACTACAGGCAGATTTCACGGGACATTATAGTCATGGACTGAATAGAGTTGGTAAGCGATTAATTTTATTATTTATTTCACTTAATACATGAATCCACCACCAAACCACAGTATAATAAAGAGTACTATCGTCCAAACCTTCAAATCAAGGGTGAGCGGTCGACTTCTGGGCGAGCTCACTCCATCGTAGGCCACGTCTTTGCCTTTGACTAGTCCGTGTAGCCAAGAGTAAGCCCATTTATAATAAAAAAAAGAATGCGTCAGAGCATGGGAAAGGAAGGATGTAGTTTTACTTTTACACGCGTTGTAGGACGTAGGCACAAACTACCTGAAAACTAAACTGAAAACGGGGCCATGCAATAAGCTCACCAGACACAATAACAGACTGATTTGTCTGGTGAGTATATTGCAGGTCCTGATAATCGTGACTCAGGTTCGGGTAAACGGTTCGAAAGATTCTCCAAAGCAAAGACTCTTCATTCTAATCGTACTAATAAATAGAGTAAAAGGCATTCCCTATTTCGTTAATTCGTGAACGTGCAAAGTCTTTGAGAGCACTATGTCCCTGATGAGGGATAACAGGATCACATTATCATCATCATCATCATTTCGAAAATTTCAGAATTCTACATCGACGACCTAAAGTCAGGAGCGATTGACCCAAAAGGAAAACCTGTGGTATTAAAAGAGAACGCGTCCACTGCGTGGGTGGACGGCGGCAATGCACTTGGAGCTATTGTGGGCACCTTCAGTATGGACTTGGCTATCAAGAAAGCGAAAGAGACTGGTATAGGATGGGTGGCTACAAAAGGTAAAGAACATATCGTCCCTACTTTGAAAAAATCTCGTATCTCACGCTGCTCCTCAAAGTTAAAACGCAGTAAGTCTATATGCATTCCATACATACTTACTACAATTTTCTTTTCATTGACAGACGAAGATACAAGTTTTTTAAAAGTAGTGACGATATATTTTCTTTACACTTATATTGACCGGGATATAGACCGTGATTGATTACCTTTTTGGTTTTCCGTCATCATGATGCAAGTAACTGCTGGGAAATATCGGGAGCTCGGTAAAAATCAAAAAGATAATCACGGTCTATATCCCGGTCAATATAAATCTAATGAAAATAACCGTGAATCATTCAAAACTCTTAACATATTTTCCGTCTTTGGCTTCATGCTTAGTCAAAGCTACACCTATTCCTTTAAACCTTTTTAAAGGAGGTTCAGGTCAGAAAGCAGTTTGACGAAGAATTGTAATGTCCTAGACTTACCTACTTATTCGATCTATTTTGCCAACCTTTTGTCATGTATGAGAATTAACTTTAAAGTTAAAAACATTGATATAAGTTCCTACACCTAATAAGTTTGTAAAATACACTTTCTCACCTAGGAAAATTTTATACCTTTTAAGAATCACCTAGTATATTCGTATACCGCAGTCTAATCTGATTATTGGGTACAGTCGACTACAAAGAGATGTATCCACTTTTTCACCTTATTGTATTGTCATAAGGTGAAAAAGTGGATACATCTCTTTGTAGTCGACTGTACCTGCTCTATTCGGTATTGCAGGATCTACTCACTTCGGTATGGCCGGTTATTGGGCTCAAAGAGCAGAGAAACAAGGCTTGATCGGCATGGCTTTCACCAACTCGTCTCCTCTCCTTGTTCCTACAAGGGCCAAAGAAGTAAGTCAATATTCTCCAAATTATGTAACAGTTGGCGAAATATTGTACAGATTGATGATAATGCGGATAAACTGACTAAGGCATAGGAAAATCTTGAAGACAACTTGTCCTTACCCTTCGGAATCATTTTGGGGAGGTGGCAAACCATAGGTACATTTAACTCAATGCCAAAAAGTGTACTGACTTCTCTAAAGAGTGTCGCATCATCCTGTCCCTCAGACGAGTTCTGTAGATGTAGATGCTCTTTAGATTTTGCCAGTGAGCGGCTAAAACCTGTGAACTTCCATCCGACAATTCGACAGCCTTACCAGATTACCTTCCCATACAACCATTTCAGTCGCAAAATCTTCAAATCAGTAACTAACTGTCAAATGTGACACGCGTGGTAACGGCGTGCAAACAATGCGACCGTATTGATACAATAACAAAATGTAGTCGTCGTGTGCACTCGTTACGGTAACAAAATGTGTACGAATTTGTGGCTGTCAATGTCACTGTCAGAATGACTTTTAACGACACTTTATTAGTCGACGTTTGCACACATAACGGTAACAACATGTGGACGAATTTGTGGCTGTCATTGTCACTGTCAGAACGGTTTCTGACAGTGACATTGACAGAATTTGTACACACATGTGTAGGTCTGATTACCGAACTGTTCCTAAACCACTGTATCCGCAAATGACAATCTGAAATACGAAGGTTTCTCAAACTGTCTTGTGAAGTTGTGGACTGGTTGCTTTGAATCATTTAAATATATGAGCGAATTAAATAATAATAAACGACGACGACCATTTAAGCACTCTTCGACATTTTATAGAAATGTGGGAAAGTTAAGAAAAGTGCAGAATGATAATACAAATAGATAAGCACTTTATAGTTACTTAATGTATTAAAAATTTTATATTTAATACATAAGAATCAAATGAAATAGAGTATTTACTGTGATATTAATAGAATTTCTGTTGCGCAATGATAGTTTTTTTCAGTACAGATGCTGCTTTTTTTAACGCAGTAGTGCGAGCAAATCAAGCAATGATTCATTTCTTGTCTGGTCGAAACTCTTAGCTTAGATTTAGGTACTGAAAATCGTCGTACGATACACGTGCGAAAAGGACATTCACAACTCGTGTCGATTTAAAACACTCCCTTCGTTCGTGTATTAATTTATCGCTACTCGTATCGATTTTCTTCTTTTCCGCACTCGTATCTACAAGTATTTTGTTTGGGTTACAAAAAAAAACACATTATTTACTCTACTACGTTTTATTTATGTCTCTTTAACATTACAAATTTGTAGACACTTATCTATACAAAAATCTTGACAAAAGAAGTACAGATCGCTGAAATTAATGTTGATAGTAATATTAAAATGACGACTACTTCAACAAGTGTCAATTGTGAAATGCCGCAAAATACTAGTTGCTCTATAGAAGACCATAATAATATGATCCCCGATCCTTTACAACCCAGCAGCTCGGTACGCACGTTACAATTTTTTTTAAATCTTCTTTAGTGAGGGCAACTGAGTACGACGGCATATTTAATTGTTTATAAAGTTTGAGGATACCTGGAAAAAAATAATACAAGAAGCCATTTTGAAAATATAATGAATATTCACTGCTTTCGGTCACGCGTGTACGCTGCGACCATTTTGCGACCGTTTGTCGACCGTTTGGCGACTGTTTTTTACATGGAATATTACCGTCTTAATCCATATTTTAACAACTTTATTGGTTTTCTAGGCATTATTTTTATTATTTCAGTATAGTATATGCACCGGAGCACTAAAACTTCACCAATCAATATACATAACACACAAACACCGAGTAGTCAATAATATTATTACTGGTTAAACTGAGGTAAATTGATGGCGCGTTGATAAATTTAGACTTATTTTATGAAATCACTCGAGCAATTTAATTGGCCATGGTAATTAGCCCACATTATATTACAAATGCAAACAATATTTATCTTTAACAAATTCTTACGCCATTACATTTTAATGTCAAATGATTTTATTTCTTTTTTACTTTGACGTCTCTGACAGTCGCCATTTGAAAAGAATGAAATGAACGAATGATTTTGGGAAAGTAGTCGCCAAACGGTAACAATGTGTGCACGCGTAGTGCAAATTTCTGTCACTTCTGTGACCATATGTGCCTGTTACCAATCGTCCCCATTTGGGTCGCCGCGACTAAACGTCGACCGTACTGCGACTAATCATTGAGACTAGGCTTGTGCCGTTTCGTTCGTTGATCGGAGCGCTCCGATCTCGTTCAGTCGCTCCCACGAACTAGTTCGCTCTTTTAGGTCTTTTGCTCATTTAGTTCAGCCAGACCAGCGACCGTTGCGGTCGGAAAGATCAGAACGAATGGGACCGAGTAGTGTCAAAATGATACGAATAGGTAGTCTACAGATAGTAACATTCCGGGCCGAAAGGTTGTAAGTAACCGAAGTTTAATATGAAAACTTGACTTTTTTTGTTGCTCTGCTCTCACTCTCGGTCGGCGCAGTCACACATTCGTTCTCGATCCAAACCGCTCGTGTTCGCCGATCCTGTACTGAACTAAATGAGCAAAGACCGATTCTCAGAGCACGGAAAGATTCAGTTCATTTCGGTCATTGATGGGATTTTATTCCTAACAGTTCATAGTTCGTGAACGACACAAGCCTAATTGAGACCCGAAGACCTGTGTGTACACAAAATAGGAGGATTTGCGTAGGAACGGCGACCGATTATGGTTATATGGGTTCCCAAAGTAGGGGAAATAACATGCTTAATTTATCCGTATTTGCAGGGAACTCTCGGCACGAACCCAATAGCCATGGCAGCGCCGGCCAGTGGCGGAGACTCCATACTCGTTGACATGTCTACTACAGCAGTTGCAATGGGCAAGGTAACTTGGAATATATTCATTTAAATATCATACCTATGTATTTTGACTATTTTGCCTCGATCTCGCTCCCAGCCTCCCACTTCTCACCTACCTGTCACATCAAGACAAGAGAAGCAGCATCACTTCTTTCAAAAGCTGCAAAATGGGCAAAGCAAGACCCCTTATCTATGGGCCTCAGTCAATCTGTGTAAGAATGTCCTAAAATATTTATTTATTTATTTATTTTATCTAGCTTTGCGCGGCTTTCTAGATTCTCAACGAATATGTCGTAACCTTTCATCACATGTTTATTATAATTGCAGGTGGAGATGAAGATACACGAAGGAAAACCGCTGCCAGATGGCTGGGCAATGGATCAGAATGGGAAAATGACACACGATCCTAATGTGGTAAGTCTATTTAACCTGCTTAGGTTTTTCATTTCTTTTAATAGGTGGCATTTGTAACTCCTGTATTCCCTACCGATGCAGCTACTGTGATTTTCCCATAGATTTAGAATTATTAAACTAGTGTAGTTAGGTCAAAAAGTGTGTCCACATGAGAGGTCATTGTTTGGGCTGGTGTCCCTCTCGCACTTACTGACAATGTCAACATTATTCAGTGACGTCATCACTGACATACATTGGGGATACCAGTTAATTTTCAAAGTCACTACTAAATCTACTAATACCCAATTAAAGGTATTTTTTAATTATACAAATCTTTGATTTATGGGCATCAAAATAATTACATTATAATTATTTTCTAATTCTTTAAAATATATCGAAACCCTACTTTGAATATAACACTAAAATAAAATAAGAAGTTTTAAAGTCAGGTAATATACAGATAAAAATACTACTACTATGGTAACCTCATTAACACTGGTCACACGTGCGAGAGGGACACCAGCCCAAACACATGCCCTCTCATGTGGACCGTTTTCGCTAGTCTGATACGATCAACTTTCTCTCTCGGTGATAAGGTTCAATTTAGTATGGCAAAAAATGTGATTGAGCTGTCCCCTGTAAAGGTCTTTGGATTTTCCAGGGTTTTAAATCTGGTCGCCTATATCCGCTGGGTGGCTTAGAGGAAACTAGTGGCTACAAAGGATACTGCCTCAGTGCCATGAATGAGGTGTTTTGCAGCACACTGTCAGGTAAAATATTTGTTAGCTTATTATCAAGTACACCAGCTATTAGGTATTCAAGAGAAAAGTAAAGAGATATAATACTTAACTCCTCACACTAAGTTTTTTCCTACATATAAAATACTATTGCTTAGTCATGAAATAATTACTGCATGGAGAATTGAAGTCACTTTTATGGGAGCTATTAACTCTTTACAAATACTTCAGGAGCCAAAGCGAGCCACCAGCGCCCATGGGGTGCCACCGATCCTGAAGACCCGCCTAACCTGGGTCAGATGTTCGTGGCTATAGACCCGGGGTGCTTCGCTCCTGGCTTCGGAGACCGTCTTGCGGACTGTCTTAGCCACTGGAGGAATTTACCACCCGTAAGTAACTTTCTTGAAACTTAACGAAAAAATCTAAATTTTCTCGTTATAGGTATTAATGTTGATTTAACTGTAAAATAATACCGTTTTCTTTTTTCTAGGTTGATCCTTCGTTGCCAGTTCTAGCTCCCGGGGACAAGGAGCGTTCACATTTCGAACAAACAAACAAAAGAGGCACGATTGTCTATGAAGCGAAACAGATTGAGAGCTGTGCGTCTCTCGCGAAACAACTAGGCGTTAAACCTATACTGACTTTGTAAATTATTAAACGTATTGTTTTTATAACATTAATGTATATAAATAAGTACTTCAAGTTGTTTCATTTTAATACACATACTTTGCTGAATTACACAATTACATACACATACATTTTAATACACATCTATTTAAGGTTCCTAAAATAAACTCTGCAAAGATAGTCAAAATCATAATCATTGTATCGCTGTTACTATAGAGGAATAAGTTAGGATCCTTATTACTTATTCCTCTATATGCTGTTACTAATAAGCAGGTAATAACCTTATTGGTTTAACGATACTGTGTAAATTAATTAGAGATTTTTGTTTGTGATTACATAAATAAATAAATAATAACTGAAATACGAAGGATGATTTCATTGCTTGTTTCATATGTTTAGGCGCTACAATATAAATCTACATACGAGTATTAAATGTAGGTATATAAACTGTACCCACTAACGAAATTAGGTAATTGATAATAAAGTGATGGTAAATATTAGTTTTGGGACTCATACTTACATCGTTCATTGTACATTTCATACTTAAATTAAGTCCGTGGCATTACTGCGCAAACGCAAATCGAGGGTTTACTGGTGAAACCCGATAAGTTGAGCAAACTGGTTTTTGAAATTCGAACTATGTGCAATTTTCACAAGGTTATTTCAAGGACAAATTATCTCGATTTATCGGGTTCACCAGTAAACCCTCGAAATATGGAATTAATCTTTTCATATAGATACTCGTAATTCCTGTGGTGAATTACCTACTTGCCACAGAGACAAGAGTCATGCCACAGGACGCTAACAGAAACAAAATGTTGTATTGTGTGGATTTTTAATCATTAAACACCTTGTATAGGTACCAACTCATTGTCCTTCTATTGAGATTCTTACGATAAATTCTTCATTTAGGTACCTATACAAGGAAAATTCACAGAAAACCTATTCGATAATGGAAAAGGAATTTGTTGCATATAAATGATAATAACAATCACCTGGACGAGGTAGGTTCCTAAGTAAAAATTGTTACCTTTATTACTCTTGATTTAAATAGTAATCTTGAGCGCACGCCGTTAACACCCTCTGGTGGTTAAAAAAACATTTTTCATCGTATAATTTGCATAATGACCGGTCTGGCGCAGTCGGTAGTGACCCTGCCTGCTACGCCGCGGTCCCGGGTTCGAATCCCGGTAAGGGTATTTATTTGTGTGATGAGCACAGATATTTGTTCCTGAGTCATGGATGTTTTCTATGTATATTAGTATTTATATATTATATATATCGTTGCTGAGTACCCACAACACAAGCCTTCTTGAGCTTACCGTGGGCCTCAGTTAATCTGTGTAAGAATGTCCTATAATATTTATTTATTTATTTATTTATATTTATTATAATATGGAGTTACGGACCACTAGGTATAGTAGGTATCGAAGCAAAAGGCAGTACACTTCTGATTATTTGTCCAGACACATTGAATCTCTGCCTTTATGAATATTCCTAGAAAGTTGTGATATACCTAATTGCTGTATTACTTCATTCATTGGGTATTTACCTGTTACGTTAATTACTATATCGGAGTGGCTAAGAAATCTTGACTACTCAACTAGTTTTCCAAAAAATGTTTTAAATTTCATAGAAATCGTTAAAGAGCTATTGACGATGTTTGAGTTTCATTCATTATACATATTAGAATACTTACGTTTAAACTTCAAATTTTTAGTCTGTAAAACATTCATGGTATATGAATAGATGTGGTGTGTCCAGTTGTAATGAAAACTACTAACCATTATGTACAGACGACTACAAAGAGATGTATCTATGATTATTACTATACAATAAGGTGAAAAAGTGGATACATCTCTTTGTAGTCGACTGTACACGAACAGTAAAGTTATATAGTTATGCAGGAGCCAAAAATAGAAAAGAAACAAGTCGTAAAAGTATTAGGAGCTGGTTAATTGAGCAGGTTATCAATATCATACAATATCTGCCATAACCAACACTCGCGGCGTAAAAACAATTGAAAGTACGCATCTATGAGTACAGTCAGCATTAAAAGTTGCGGATCTGATAACGTTTCAAAAGTAACTATCATTCTGTAGGTAACCGCTATTAAAAAAAGAAAGATCTGAGCCTATGCCTACATGGAAATAATTTTGAAGAAAAAAAAACCGCCGCTTTTGGGGTTCTATTAGTGAAAGGTACTTGCGAATGTTGGATTATGTAGAAATTATAATCCTCCTTGAGTTATCCCGGCATTTGCCACGGCTCATGGGAGCCTGGGGTCCGCTCTGACAACTAATTCCAAGATTTGGCGTAGGCACTAGTTTTTACGAAAGTGACTGCCTTCCAACCCGAAGGGTAAACTAGACACTAGACCTTATTGGAATTAGTCCGGTTTCCTCACGATGTTTTCCTTCACCGAAAAGCGACTGGCAAATATCAAATGACATTTCGCTCATAAATTCCGAAAAACTCATTGGTGCGAGCCGGGGTTCGAACCCGCGACCTATGTCTACCTATCTGAGCCTGTCTACATGGAAAAAATAAAATACAGACGTTTATTCAGCAAGTAGGCCACAAGGGCTCTTTGACACGTCAATAGGCACAATACATGAAATATACATACCTACGTTTACATAAGATGAAATCAAAATGCCCTGTAAAAAAGAATGAAACTTTGATATTTCTGACCATGAACTGTTCATATTATTTATCTTCTTGTACCAAAGTTTTCTCAGAGCATGACATTATGTCAGAAACGTTGGACCACTTATAAACGTATGTGGTATGCTATTGTTCCGTTTTTTAATAACCTGACCACAAAATTATTTTTTTAAAAAAAACCTCCGACATAGTGGACCGATTTTCATGAAACATGCCTAAGAAACACTCCTGACTAACTTAGCTTTAAAACAAAAAAAAAACTAAATCCAAATCGGTTCATCCGTTTGGGAGTTACGATACCACAGACAGACATACACACACAGACAGACAGACATACAGATAGACACGTCAAACTTATAACACCCCGTCGTTTTTGCGTCGTCGGGGGCCTAAAATGTGATTGAAAATCGTGTTAGTCTATGCTTGATGCATTGTTTCATCCGCTAGTTTTGATGCTGACAGTACTTACAATTAGTACGAGGAGGCAGATGTGTTCGAGATAATTTACGAATGAATAAATGAATATGAATGATGCAGCTGCAGGTTCACATTTCTTGGAAATTGCTGCTACTGCCGCGTCAGATTTATTGAAGCGGTCAATGTGCTCAAAACTATCTGTACGTGAACTTTGACGTTTGAAAATAAGTACTTGACATATTTGCTAGCGCGTTTGCCGGGATGAATTAGTAAACAACAGGCTGTCTTATCGCTAAAGAGCGATTTCTTCCAGAGAACCTTAAGGTTAAGACTGATGATGATGAATGTAAAGATTACTTAATCGCTGCGCACGTCTTTGCGCAAGATTTGTCTACGCGACATGTCATTCATTCCATAGATTCATTCATTCTTGACATGATTCGATGTCATTGAAAATAAAACTTCATATCGAACAAATTTTTTTTCATGTTTTTGTCTCGGGCCTAAAATAAGTAAATATGTATACGGGAAGCTTGCACTTTGTTGCTTGCAATTTGCATGCAGTGTGACAGAGTGTGTGTGTGTTAGTTGGCAGTGATACAAAACGAGCCGGATTTCTCCGAGAGAAAGGTCCTTCACTCTGGCGCCGTCGATCTGCATTGTAGGAATCCGCTTTCGCCAAGTAAGTGGGTAATTGTACTAATTGTCATAATAAACATTTTAGGAAGGCGAAGGACTCAAATTTAAATTAAGAGTTTTGAATGATTCACGGTTATTTTCATTAGACTTATATTGACCGGGATATAGACCGTGATAACCTTTTTGATTTTTGTCGAGCTCCCGATATTTCGACGCAGTTGCATGCATCATGATCACGGAAAACTGACGAAGGCGGGTGGATGTTAAAGTTGCATAGACAGCGCGCGATCTACCCTCCTTCGAAATATCAGAAATATCGGGAGCTCGACAAAAATCAAAAAACCGGCCAAAAGCGTGTCGGGCCACGCTCAGTGTAGGGTTCCGTAGTTTTCCGTATTTTTCTCAAAAACTACTAAACCTATCAAGTTCAAAACAATTTTCCTAGAAAGTCTTTATAAAGTTCTACTTTTGTGATTTTTTTCATATTTTTTAAACATATGGTTCAAAAGTTAGAGGGGGGGGGACGCACTTTTTTTTCCTTTAGGAGCGATTATTTACGAAAATATTCCTATTATCAAAAAACGGTCTTAGTAAATCCTTATTCATTTTTTAATACCTATCCAACAATATATCACATGTTGGGGTTGGAATGAAAAAAAATTTCAGCCCCCACTTTACATGTAGGGGGGGTACCCTAATAAAACATTTTTTTCCATTTTTTATTTTTGCACTTTGTTGGCGTGATTGATATACATATTGGTACCAAATTTCAGCTTTCTAGTGCTAACGGTTACTGAGATTATCCGCGGACGGACGGACGGACGGACGGACGGGCGGACGGACGGACGGACGGACGGACGGACGGACGGACGGACAGACAGACATGGCGAAACTATAAGGGTTCCTAGTTGACTACGGAACCCTAAAAGGTAATCACGGTCTATATCCCGGTCAATATAAGTCAAATTTAAATTGTTCAACGACCGGTGTGGCCTAGTTTTGAATTTGTCTGTGTGGTGAATACAGATATTTATTCCTGAGTCATGGTTGTTTTCTATATGTATATACATTTATGTATGTGTATTAGTTAGTACCCATTGCTTTGTTTGGGGCTAGGTCAGTTGTATGAAACTGTGGGCTTTCGGCTAGCTCCGTTCGGCTCAGCATTAGAGTTACTACGAAGCAATTAGAGTTGGCACAACTTGACGTTCCTTTACATGCACATGTACAACCAAAAAAAGATTATTCGAATATTGACAACCCTACACTGATTTAAACTTTCACGATTATTACACATAATTATTTTTAAATCGGGACTTAGTCGCGTATGACTACATATTAAACTGACTTCCAACATTTCAGGACGGCGTCCCCGTAGAGCCCGGCGGTTGTCCGGCGTTGGAGGTCAGTTTAATATGTAGTCATACGCGATTAAGTCCCGATTTATAAATAATTAGTTGACAACCGAAGTGGATAGCAAGGGCGCGGATCCAGGGGTCACGTGGTCAATGTGTGTGCCGCCCTTCAGGCCATCCGCATCGCATGCGGTTCTGCATCATCCGTTCCGGCCCCGTAGCCGAATGGCATTTCTGCGACGCGAAACGAAAACGAAACATCGCAAAAGGTAGTCTGGCTCTGTCGCGCCAATACGCAAGAGCGATAGAGATAGATATCTACGAGCGTTTCGTTTCGTGAGCGTTTGAGTCATTCCGCTACGTACCAAGTTGTTTAAGAATAGGTTCACTTGGTCCTACCACCTCCTCTTAAGCTGATCGTTCGAAAAAATCTAATGCTGATGAAAGATTGCCTCATTGACGATCTAACTATTGACTAATTATTATTTATATGTTCATATAATAACAATGCCAAGCGAATAAAATTACAGTTTTCTTTACAACGAGGTAATTTTAACTACTTTCTGTCGCTATTGTTTTCTAAGCGAAGAACTAACCGCTACCATGAGTTAAATGATATTTTAAAATACGTTAATCGATAGGTTTAGTGAGAAAACGTTTGGGGGCGCTGTTCACTCTGTCCATACGATGAATCTCAATTTTCGTGGCGTTTACGCTGTCAAATAGCGAATTCTAAAACATCAAACCTTCAAGAAAACACATCTTAAAAACCGGCAACGAACCTCTAACTCTTCTAACTCGTTTCGGGTGCCCATGGGCGGCAGTGATCGTTTACCATAAGGCGACCTGTCTGCTCGTTTGCCTTTCATCATCCTCCTTGCGTTATCCCGGCATTTGCCACGGCTCATGGGAGTCTGAGGTCCGCTTCGACAACTAACCCCAAGATTTGGCAAAGGCACTAGTTTTACGAAAGCAACTGCCATCTGACCTTCCACCTGAAGGGTAACTAGGCCTTATTGGGATTAGTCCTGTTTCCTCACGATGTTTTCCTTCACCGAAAAGCGATTGGCAAATATCAAATGACATTTCGCACATAAGTTTCAAAAAACTCATTGGTACGAGCCGGGGATCGAACCCGTGACCTCCGGATTGAAAGTCGTAGGCTCCTACCACTAGACCACCAGCGCTTGCCTATTGTTGCATAAAAACAACATTAATAACAATTTCGCAATAATAATACCCTGTAAACCTTCCTCTAGAATCACACTATCTATTAAAAAAAACCGCATCAAAATCCTTAGCGTAGTTTTAAAGATTTAAGCATCTAAAGAGTAGACTTTGAATGATTAATAACCCTTGATCGGTATGATGATCGCATGATGCGTTACCTGTCATTAGACTCATTAGTAAACAATTAAAAGTCGTTAGAGAGCAGTTTCTTGGAATCCGCATCTAAGGATGGACGGATCAATGGTTGATAAGACTGATAAGTGATAAGTGAGTTTCTACTATTAACTATGTTAATACTTGCTAACTTCGCTTATGGATGCAACTGAATATCATGGTGAGCCTTTATAGACCTAGATTAGAACTAATCAGATTGTAAAGTAAGTAAAGTAAATATTTATTGCGAACCATGGTATGTACAATTGGTGTTACAATATATATAAAAAGATTCACATGGACCCCGGTGGGGTGTAGCAAAGTCCTTATAACTAGGGTTTACAATATAGAACTTAATTATTATGTTTTTCTGTCTTCCATAAATTCTTGTATCGAATAATAGCTCCGTTGGATTATTGATACATTAGTGGATGCCAATGATAATGTAGGTAAGGACTTCAATACGTTAAGTTTGTATGAATGCAAACAGTATTTGCCGCATATTTTCTGGTGCAGGCTGCAAAGAAGAATAATGCGCTCCCGCCATAGGTGTAACCTGAAAAATACGACCTTGAAAAATCTTTAAAGCAAGAGTAGCTAAGCTATTACTGAACCAGTGAGCTCCATCTTAGACTCTCTTTCCATCAAGTGTGACTAGGGTCAATCGCAAATCAGGGTGCGTAGCCGAATGGCACTAACGCTCACGAAACGCTCACGAAACGAAACGCTAGTAGATATCTATCTCTATCGCTCGTGCGTATTGGCGCGACAGAGCCGGACTAACTGGCGCGGCGTTTCGTTTTCGTTTGGCGTCGGAGAAATGCCATTCGGCTACGCAGGCAGTTCATAAATAATACCAAATAAACGTAGGTACATACACTGATAGGAGAGGCTGGCCTTCATCCCGATGTTACGGCCCTTTTACACAGTTTTAATACTTTTAATTGCTTTTGATTCTAAGAAGAACCCTTATCCGCTTGTAACATGATTGGATGAAGGTGGGAAAGTGTTATGTAATGTCATTTATTCTTTGGAGACACTAAAGACAGGTCGTAGGTCAGGTAATTATTAACTTAATAGGTTGAAACTGAACTGGTAATAAAGTTCACATGGAATTTAATGAAAATGTGACGTCACATGGGTAAAAGTACCGGGGTATTTGTGACGTTGCCGTAACCAAGTGTTTGTGACGTTGGCTAGGTACTCTAATGGCCCACCGCCATATCGTCACTACTTTGAAAAAAACTTGTATCTTCTTCTGTCAATGAATAGAAAAATGTAATAAGCATGTATGCAATGCATATGTGTCGCTTAACTTCAAAACTGGGTAAATCCATTCTGCTATAAGGTTGATTATCTTTCAGATCATGTTATTTATTTTATGTATTCAACCATAAAGCAGAATGGATTTACCCAGGTTTGAAGTTAAGCGACACATATATACTTACTGCGTTTTAACTTTGAGGAGCAGCGTGAGATACGTGATTTTTTCAAAGTAGTGACGATATGCTACCTTTTTCCATGGATCGTCATAAAATAAGTTAGAGTGTGGCTAATGAAATATTGCCCCAACTTTTGGCGGGAAATTCAAAAAATCTAGGGCTGGTCACATTTGGTATAGTAGGAGATATAGTTTTGATACTAGAAAATATGTTTGTTTTCTGTGCACACTTATATTGAAAATCAATAGAAATTGCTAATATATGTACAGAAATTTGACAAAATCTGTTAGCATTTGATCCAATTAATGGTGGTAATTGACATTTTTTAAGGTTCAAATGTCTGTCTTAGGGGTAGAACCTGTGAAGACGAGTGCTGTAAAGGGCTCGAAACATAGGTCATGATGTTAATATACGCGATTAATCCGTTTAAAAGAGTTTTATTTCAAATGTCTGTTTAATATGTTAAGTAGGTAGGTAAAGAAAATGCACTATCGACATTTTTGCCGCTCATATATAGACATGTTTCACCAAGATATTTTTATATATTTTATATTTTTATTGCCATATAAGCAGTGGTGGCCGAGTAGATATGACGATGACGCCCGACTTTCAATCCGGAGGTCGCAGGTTCAAATCCTGGCTCGTACCAATGAGTTTTTCGGAACTTACGTACGAAATATCATTTAATATGTACCACTAGCTTTACGGTGAAGGAAAACATCGTGAGGAAACCTGCATACATCAGCGAAGAAATTCAAAGATTTATGTGAAGTCTCCAACCCGCATTGGGCTAGCGTGGAGACTATATAGCCCGAGCCCTCTCAGACATGAGAGGAGGCCTGTGCCCAGCAGTGGAACGTATATAGGCTAAATTATATTATTTATTTTATTTTTTATATTTTTATATCAAATTACTACTGACCAGTCACTTCACTGATTTCTTCTAAATATTGGTTTTTCGTAAGTAAGTCGTTACGTTCCAATATTTTTATTTTATTAATACTTTCCAGAGCTTCGAGTTTCTCCTTGTCTTTACACTCTTTTCCTGTTTATGAGATTTAAGTTTTATTATATTCACATACTTAATCAAAGTTATAGGCAAATGTTAGAACCAAGAATATTATATACCATGGATTTTGCGTGCCGACCAATGAGTTGAAGCCAGGTTCATTCACCTTTACTCCTATGTTCTATCTCTTTCCGACACTGTGATGTATTGCCAGATTAGTTACTAAAAAAAACGTATAAAACATTCTTCAATCAAATTGACTTACTTTTCTTTGTATTATACGAAAAAAAACTCAATCAAAAACCTTATTTCTCCGGTATTTACCTCCTGCGTACTATGGGAACACTAATAATAAAAAAATATGCCCGATATGTCAGAATTGTCAAAAGTCATTCACCGATTCAGATATTTATTTTGCGAAATAAACGTTTTTCGACGATTTACTTAAGTTCTGCGCTATGTATTGCATAGTGAACCATTGTGGAAGTAAATGGAAACCGAAATCCGACGTAAAATTTCACAAGTAAGTACTTATTTTACCAAAATGTTCATAAACCTCGCTGGCAATAAATTTTCTGCTATTTTGCTTGTAATCTTGGTTAGTTCTTATCATTATATTGTTTTCATTGTCTCAAATTATATCAAAATTCCCACGAATAGGTTTCGAACGATAAATATGACCTTTAAAGAAAAATAATGCTATGTGTGGTTTTACGACTAGGGTGACCAATCTTTTTTCTTGCATGGTATTTACTCTTATTGAATGGAGCTAAATCTATCAACTTGGTACGGTTTCTATGTTCATAGTTCATATCACAGTATAATAATACCAACTTTATTGTTTATGTCTTTACAATTAACATGAATAATATTAAACTTTTCAGTGTTCCAAAAGATGAAGGAAGGAGGCAGCGTTGGCTGTCGATTGTATATAGCTGTCGATAAAAGGGAATGTTTCAGAGCGTTCGACAATTTGCAGATTTGCACTTTAAGCCTGAAGATTATGACACAGAAAGAAATTTTAAAAATCGGTCCAGTAACGACGGAGATATCGTGGCATAAACATTAAATTGAGATACATATATATATATATATATATATATATATATATATACATGCGAAGAGAATTGAAATACGTACGAATTGAGAACCACCTTCCTTGAGATTTGGGGCGGCGCTTAAAAATAAAGATACTGTTTTAAAACGTCCTAGTATTTCATTATTTCCCCATTGACAAATACTTCCCTTATATTTTTGTGGCTATTCCCACTAGTTACCACCAAGTTTTTACCTGTCCTAACTACTGGGATTTTCCCCACATTGTTAATTACCACACCGGGGGTTGATAGCTACTGGGATTAGTTTTCCCAGTAGTTACTACCAAAATATTATTGTGATAGTTTAAAGTGACTGAAACATTTTTTAATAAATACAGGTGTCAGTAAAAGAAAAGTTATATTTTAAGCCTCTCTTTAAGCCTCTGAAAAAAAAATCCCAGTAGTTTACCACTGGTAAAAACTGTACCGTATTTTGTGGCGTAAGGCAAAGTAACTGCAGAGTGGTATAGAAATGGACCTTATTGGCGGTTGACAAATTAGTAAGGTGCATTAGAGTAATTCCGAATGACAGAAATGTTCAGATAATTCCGAAAGGGGAATCTTGATATGACGGAAATAATGGTGATTTCTATGCGACTTTCCTAATTAGACGACTTTCGGAATTGCCCTAATGTACCTTACTTTTTGAGTTTGTGAGGATGGATGTTCACTTTCGTGATAAAACGATTGATCGGATTTGAATTTAATAAGTTACAAAATTAATCAGTCGTATAAACGTAATACGTCAAATTCCGCGGGATATCCCTAATGTATGCTTAATCATGGACACCCTAAAGAAAGAGATGCAAGACCGGCGTGACGTAATTCAAGGTCAAATTTTCTGGCTTCAACGTAATGTTCGGCACGCAATATCCATGGTATATAATATTCTTGGTTAGAACTAGTACTTAAAGTATCAAAATATTAATAGAGCACCAACCTACTATATTGTTTACGACTTGTAAACATTGCAGTTTTTCATTATATGCCGCTTCACGTCGACTTCGCTCTTGGTTGTAATTATTTATTAGCTTAAACGGCAAATTGCGGACCTCGCTTGGTATCGTCATTGTTATAATATTTAAGATTTACCCTTAATAACCCGCGAACAATTTGAATAAGTGACATAAATTGACAGCAGACTTTTAGCCTTTTTTTAGGGTTCCGTACCTCAAAGAGGAAAAACGGAACCCTTATAGGATCACTCGCGTGTCTGTCTGTCCCTCTGTCACAGCCGATTTCTCCGAAACTACTGGACCGATTTACTTGAAATTTGGCACACGTATGTAAACCTGTGGCCCAAAGACGGACATGTAATTTAATTAAATGAAATTTAATCACAGGGGTCACTTTTGGGGGGTAAAATTGAAAATTAAAAATCAAAGTTATTAAAACTATATTGTGTTACATATCAAATGAAAGAGCATTTTATCAGCATCTGAAATATATTTTTTTTATATTTTTTGTTTTGGTAATTTAGAAGTAATTTAAGAAAATAAGCAAAAAATGACCATTCCCCCCCCCTTATCTCCGAAACTACTTAGCGTAAAATTTTCAAAAAAATACACGAGATAGCCCTCTCCATGTAGATTACAGGAAAACCTATTAGAAATCTACAGTCAAGCCTAAGTCGGACTTAAGAGAAAAAAACTCAGATTACGAATTTCACTCACTGCCGCTGCAAGTAGTTACTAAACGTCTTAAAATTGTGTAAGCGCGTTGGACAGGTATAAAGAAATTCATTTCTGTCTTTTTCTTTTTAGAACTTGTTCAATTTTTTTTTCATTTGTACAAAATGACTTAAGTTCCTACTAAAAAGGAGGCGCTTAAGACCGTTTATAAATTGACTGAGCAAAATTTTATTCAAATCGGTCCAAAAAAGGTGTCTGTTGACGAAAACATAGAATTTGTGCCACCGAAAGCCCAAATCTGAAGTCCATTTTGCTCTATCTCTTATCGTTTCCGAGATATATACGTAAAGTCTTGAAAGTTCGAAACGTTAACTTTGCCATCATAGTCGTTCAGGCGCTCATGAGTTCTTTGTATGGAAAAGTCGAAAACCGACTCGCACTTGACCAATGTTCATAGAACGTTGTGGTTTTTTTTTTTAGCAAAAATGACTTAAGCGCCTTCAGAAGTGTAGGTGCTTAAGACCGTTTGTAAGTTAAAGTTAGCTGTGATGGCTCAACGAAGAAAGAAGATTTCAGTATCCTACTTATCAGGGCGAGCGGTAGCGAAGCCCTCCTATAGTCGACAAAGTTCCGAACCTTGTGGTACATTTTTTGAAAAAACTATCACGCCTATGAAGTTGTGCTTAAACATAGTAATTTATATTCATATCTAGATTTCATATCTGTAAAAGAATATTATTTTATTGTCATTTAAAAAAAACAAATCTCAGTTTTGTGTTCAATATTGTACTACTAACGCCATCTGTTAGGACTCTAAGGAGTAAGAAAACATCGTTTACTATTTTGTATAACTAACGCCATCTGTTAGAAAACTAAAGAGGTAACGTTGTATTTTTGACGTCTGTCAACTATGACGATCAATCGAAACTTGGCACTGGAAATGGCGCGTAATTCAATTTTTCTATGGGAATCAAAACTTAGCCCCTACATTTTTAATATTATGTTATGGCTCGTCAAAGTTTAGGAAGCCAGCCAGAAGCCAAGGGAAGAAAGGGAGGGAGAGAGAGGTTACCAACACGGTGTTTTCAGTCAAAAGAAAAAGTAAATTTTATTTATTTATTTATTGTTGAGAAACCCAATGTACTTAGGATATGTTTAGGAAACTCAACGATAGAGTTGTTCGCTGTCGTTCGCTAGATGTCACTGTTACCCCCGCAAACTGGGCAATGACTTGTTTTCGTAAAATGTATAAGTATTTTTTGATGTCCACATTTTTCGTTAGATGTCGCTGTACCACCTGCAAACTAGCGAACGGCATTCTATGGTTCAATAACATATATTTAAATTGTATTAATTTCATCTTTTTTAGGGTTTTGTAGTCAACTAGGAACCCTTATAGTTTCGCCATGTCTGTCTGTCCGTCCGTCCGTCCGTCCGTCCGTCCGTCCGTCCGTCCGCGGATAATCTCAGTAACCGTTAGCACTAGAATGCTGAAATTTGGTACCAATATGTATATCAATCACGCCAACAAAGTGCAAAAATAAAAAATGAAAAAAATGTTTTATTAGGGTACCCCCCTACATGTAAAGTGGGGGCTGATATATTTTTTTTCATTCCAACCCCAACATGTGATATATTGTTGGATAGGTATTTAAAAATGAATAAGGGTTTACTAAGATCGTTTTTTGATAATATTAATATTTTCGGAAATAATCGCTCCTAAAGGTAAAAAAAGTGCGTCCCCCCCTCTAACTTTTGAACCATTTATGTTTAAAAAATATGAAAAAAATCACAAAAGTAGAACTTTATAAAGACTTTCTAGGAAAATTGTTTTGAACTTGATAGGTTCAGTAGTTTTTGAGAAATATACGAAAAACTACGGAACCCTACACTGAGCGTGGCCCGACACGCTCTTGGCCGGTTTTATTTAAACCATAGACAATTGGTGATACCACAAGGAAATATCTGTCAACAATATTTGGCTAGCCAGACTCTAGTATTATTCAATTTCAGAAAAGCAACGTTAGGGATTTAAAAACACAACAATAGATGCGAACCTTCCTGCGCTCTCTATGTCTCTACACTTGTAAAGCATTTTTTAACCCCCGACGCAAAAATGCCGTTTCTGTGTGTGTGTCTGTCTGTGGCATCGTAGCTCCCGAACGGATGGATTTAGAATTAGTTTTTATTGTTTGAAAGCTGAATTAGTGTTTTTACATTATCCGATCCGATATCAGATGTAGGAAAGTTTTCAAAGGAAAGAATCAAAGATGGCATATGGGTATATCGGTCCTACATCCGATATCGGATCGGATAATGTGAAAACTCACTTAGCCGGGAGTGTTCTTAGCCATGTTTCATGAAAATCGGTCTACTATGTCGCGGTCGGGGACTTTTTCAAAATTTTATTTTTTTTATTTTTTCTTTACATAATCATGGTCATAGCATGGTCAATTGGTCACATCACACCACCGTTTTTCTAACTGGCTTCCTGATACATTCATATATATTAAACCATCCATAATCCATTGCAGAATATTTCTAAATGGTACCTATTGTATATAAAATGCATAAATGTGAGTGTGTTTAGTAAAACGTCCCACTTTGTTGGTTACCACCGTTTGGTTACCACTAAGGTGAGATTTACTTGTATTTTTATATGAATAAACTGACAAAGCTTTATAGCAATCGACAAAGTGGGACGTTTTTCCGTGCACACTCACAAATGTATTTTTGTCTTATTTCATAAGTATACTGGGTGTTTCCTAACAAATAATGAAATGTAAATTGCGCTTTCTTGAATAAGCATACTTTTTAACCGCCGCCCTTAAATCTCAAGGAAGGTGGTTCTCAACTTTTTTTTTTATATTTGTTCCAGGATATCTCCGCCGTTACTGGACCGATTTAGACATTTTTTTTTTTGATTGAATGTATATGCATACAGATTGGTCTCATTTTTATTAGAACCCAGTTCTGATGATGGATCCTGGAGAAATCGAGGGAACTCCTCAAATCTGAAAGGCATACATATAGTGATTTTTATGTTTTTAAAGGAACAGCATTTACGTACGCATTCTGCAGAGCTAGTTCATCATCTAAGTTTATTAACAATTGCTTTTTGACACCTAAAGTGCTATTTATCCCTCTCCTAGCGAAAAAGGGACACTTAATCATACCTACTAAACAAACTAGGCGTTTCACTATCTTTGCCATGCGTGAAAGGACACTTTTATGATAGCGCTTACCAGTAGCTCTGCCTTATGGCTCTCGCCCTCCTCCGACATCATCTATGTCTCACTAAGGCTCGAAGCGAGCTCTGATCTGCGGCCTATGTCGGACTTGTCGTTTAAGTCTAAATCATTGATTATAAGTCCTATCTTAGCCATCCTTGACATCGAGAGGTCCTACGGCATTGCAGGCGGCTCGCGACGGTGTCCTTTGTAGTTTGATATGAAACTGCATACAGTCTCTTGAACAGATCGGCACGAAAGTCTGCTGAAGCTGCGCCAATCCATCTATTAGCTTTGCTACATGTTTTATTATTACTCTGCCCAACAGAGGACGGGCATTATGTATAATTCCCGGGCGAAATTGAGCTATTCGGTATGTTATTATCACTTTGCCCAACAGAGGATCGGCATTATGTATAATGCCCGGGCAAAATTCAGCTATTCGGTGTGTCTTTTGCATATCTCTGGATCGTGGACATGCGTGGACCTTTGAGAGGCATGCGTGGGGGCCAAAGCCAACAGCACAGAGGCCTTTTAAGACATTTTAATCTAAAGGCAAGGGATACAGGTGGCGGATACCACCCCGAGTGCACAATATGATATGATACAACCGTAGATGGTCCCCGCCAGGTGCAAAGACTATTGCAGTGCAGCACTTTTGTGCTACAATGGGAGCTAAAGTCATGGGTTATTGTTTTATAAGTTGGATGAACTGGTTACAGGGCTATGGGAGGAAACTATCGGGCACCTGACAATAAGTCTCACAATTGTAAAAGACAGGCGGTGACTTGCCAACTCATTGAGTGGGCCCTGCAAAACGGTGCGACAACAGTGCAACACTTAAAGAGTGGCTGAAAGTTTGTCGAGAGGTGAGACTGCGGTAGCCAGATTCCGGTGATCCGTTCAGCAGGCCGCCGACGTTATGACACTTTGCCATTTATAATATTAGTATGGATTCTCATACTGTGTAATTTTCTTTGTGTAAATAAAATAAAAAATCTCTATTCTTGGGCAAAATTCAGTTATTTGGTGTGTTATTATTACTTTGCCCAACAGAGGATGGGCACTATGTATAATGCCCGGGCAAAATTCAGCTATTCGGTACGTTATTATCACTTTGCCCAACAGAGGATGGGCATTATGTATAATGCCCGGGCAAAATTCAGCTATTCGATATGTTATTATCACTTTGCCCAACAGAGGATGGGCATTATGTATAATGCCCGGGCAAAATTCAGCTATTCGGTACGTTATTATCACTTTGCCCAACAGAGGATGGGCATTATGTATAATGCCCGGGCAAAATTCAGCTATTCGATGTGTTATTATTACATTGCCCAACAGAGGATGGGCATTATGTATAATGCCCGGGCAATTTAATTATTTGAATAGTTATTATCAAACTGCCCACTCACAATGGGCATTATTCATAATGCCCGGCCATTATGTATAGTGCCCGATTTATCACTTGGTCCATAACATTGTCACTAAATGGCGACTCCTGATCATGACATTTCTGCTCAAGCTAAATAATGCAGCAAGGTCAAGGCAAAAGATAAAGTTGCACAATGCAACTAAATGTATTAAATAGCGTCAGATGGAGGAAACTGGGTTGAGCTCAATGAGAGGAAGTGCGGAAAATGCTGCCAGGTAATTGACCGTGGATAGAGTTTATTTTGTTGACATGATGGAATTGAAGAAACCGGCCATTTTTGTGCCAACCTGCAACTTTCATACTTATAGTTTATGTGTCTAACATTATTTATTAACCCCCGACGCAAAAACGACGGGATGTTATAAGTTTGACGTCTGTCTGTCTGTCTGTCTGTCTGTCTGTCTGTGTGTGTGTATCTGTCTGTGGCATCGTAGCTGAACCGTAAATGAACCGATTTAGATTTCGTTTTTTTGTCTGACAGCTGAGTTAGTCGGGAGTGTTCTTAGCCTTGTTTCATGAAAATCGGTCTATTAAGTATGTCGCGGTCGGGGGTTTTTTCAAAATTTTAATTTTGTGTTAAGTTATCTTTGACTCAAATGCTGTGTGATGGAAGGGATGAAAAATTTATGAAATGTTGAGACGAAGTCTTACTTCACTGCTTCAGCGATCCGAAGTGGATCTTGGTCCTATACTTCGCTATTCACCTTGTCGTTTCCACTGTTTAGCCAGCTTAGACAAACTAACAATCGTTGACGCTACGTGGCGATTCAAACACAGTCTGTTTCTGTCGCGCCGGTACCATACGCTAACGAAGTGTACGCGATTGTAAGAGGTATTCCGTGCTGTCTTATTCCATTTAGCCAAAAACTTTTGAGGATTAGAAATAACATAAAAATAATGAAATCACTAAATTACCCAACTTCGCAAAAAAATCATTCAACAGCCACGTAATATCCAATTTATTTTAAAGATTATGTCCAAAACGTATCTTTAATTATAATAATAACATATTCTATCTTGAAACGGCAAATCACAGAATCTGGTTTTAGCCCGTTGCTGGAGATTTGCCACAGTCAAGGCGAACAAGCTAAGCCTAAATGCCACGTTTATTTTGAGACCTGCCAGGACCTGATTATGAAGCCTAAAAATAGTAATTTAGGTTTTACATTCAGGGTATTTTTCAAACCACAACTTACCTCGTCGTGCATGATGCACAAGATCGTGGACAAGTAATTCTTTATTAGCCTACTAGCTTCGCTCGCGTTAGAAAGAGACA
This sequence comes from Leguminivora glycinivorella, assembly GCF_023078275.1. Taxonomy (NCBI): domain Eukaryota; kingdom Metazoa; phylum Arthropoda; class Insecta; order Lepidoptera; family Tortricidae; genus Leguminivora; species Leguminivora glycinivorella. The sequence goes on along the minus strand of NC_062986.1, from coordinate 6,666,908 downwards.
AAAAGTAGCCTTTGTCACTCTCCGTCCCTTCAAGTATCTCCACTTAAAAAATCACGACAATTCATCGCTCCGTTTTGCCGTGAAAGACGGACAAACAAATAGACACACACACTTTCCCATTTATAATATTAGTATGGATTTTAGTGTCCCACTGCTGGACAAAGGCCTTCCCTTGCTTTTGCCACTCGACCCTGTCGTCGGCGTTTTCCCACTATTTTGGGTAGAATGCATCCAGGGTGGCTAGCCGAATGGCACAATCGCTCACGAAACGCTCACGAAACGAAGCGCTAGTAGATATCTATCTCTATCGCGCTTGCGTATTGGCGCGACAGAGCCAGCGGCGTATCGCTTTCGTTTGGCGTCGGAGAAATGCCATTCGGCTACGGGGCCTGGTCCTCCCGCCATTTTATAGCACTTTTTTTATACCACGTCGGTGGCAAACAGGTCCGCTTGATGGAAAACCTATGGACGCCTGCAACTCAAGGGGTGTCACATGCGCGTTGCCGACCCATTAGAAACTTGTACACTCCTTTTTTGAAGAACCCCATAATGTAGTTCATCGGAAATACCTCGGTAGGGCTCATTCCACAGCCGGAGCGTCCGAGGACCCGCGACCGCCATTTACATACACCCGCCATTCTGACGCTCACGAACAAAAACATGCAGCGTGCAAATTATTTGCCATTATTTAAAGTTTAATTGAAACTAAAGCTAATGGATACATTCGTGAATAAATTGACTTATTTTACATCTGACATGATCTTATTAGTAGATCTATAACGTTAAAAGAGTCATAAGAGTGTGTCACGACCTTTGAACAGTTAGTAACATAACTATATGATAGTTTTTAAAAGATTTACAAGGAACCGAGGAGCACGCTTTAGCGCTTTTGCACATTATCCGATCCGATGACGGATGTAGGACCGATATCCTATTAAAGGTGCCATCTTTGATATTTGCCTTTGATATTGACATCCTTCATGATCCTTCCTACATAAATAAATAATAATAAATATTGGGGACATCTTATCACTACCGACTGAGCCAGACCGGTCGTCATCGACATCCGATACCAGATCGGATAATGTGAAATCGCTATTATATACCGCGATCTTACTTCCACCTTTGTCTTCAACTTACGCAAATAAAGGTCTTTTTACACGATTATGCGAATCAAGAGAAAGTTTTAAATAATAAGGTGTTCTAGGAACCGTGGTTATTAGATAACGGCAGGAGATTGAGGAGATCATAATTACATCATCACCATCGATATAACTCCGTGGCCTGTGGTCAAAGATTTGTGATAATATTACTTCATAATAGGGAAATTAGAAAGTGAAGATAAAATTGTGGAAAGGGTTTATCATATTTAAAAATATTTTAAGCGTGTTACGTATCGATATGACTTTTCTCCATTTCCGAGGATCTTTCTCAGCGATTTACATGTCGACAATCATAGGGATTATATCGCGTATAATGACTTTCTTATAACAGATACAGGCATATCCAACCCTCAGAGTTTGTAGTTTGTAGTCATCGGGTGACTGAGGCAAAAATTACAATGGGCAAAACTATCCTACATGTAACATGATATGATTCATATGATCAACTATAAATAGTTTAAATCTGGTTTGTAAAGTCTGTACAGAGTTAGCTTGGTCGGACTTGAACCTAGTGATCACTCTTGTTTTGAGTTTTTTTTTGACAGATTTAAACCCGCGTTCGTCCCAGTTAGGACAAAATTAGCCACATCGAATTGATGACATGATTTTATTTTGCAAACATTTATGGAAGTTATTCAACAGAGCTTTAACTTTTTTGCTTGTCCTTGACGCACTAACAAAACAAGTAAAAAATATCCAGTCAGAAAATTTTAAAAAGTCATAGTGTCCATTAGAAAACCGGTTAAATGGGATTTAGGATAATTTCAAGTGAGTCATAGACAATTACTCTGTTTTCGCAAATTACACTGCTTAGAGCCACTTGCACCAAATATTTAACTCGGGGTTAGCGGGCTGTTATCTGTCAAATTCCATATAAAATGGTGGGTTAACCCTCGGTTTAACCCACCATTTTCGTTGGTGCAAGTGGCCCTTATTATAATACTCAGCCAGGTAAATAAGATGCCGTCTCGTTTTCTCATACATATTGATAAGAAAGGGATGGATGACACGATGATGTCGAAATTTTTTAATTTCTACTATTTTTTACCAAACAGCGTACTTAAGTGGACTTAGTAGGTATGTATTACAAAATAAATGTATTTAAGTGTAACAGGTTCAATGAACTTCAAGTGTATGAGAATGCTGATTAATAGAGGCACTTTTAAGTATTATTACGCTATTTGAATAATTTTCAATACTTAAAACATAACCAGTTAAATAGGTATGAATTATTTTAAAGTAAACTCTAGAGCATGACAGTATACAAAATCGTCTTAATCTATCTACCAAGTCTCATAAGTGCATTTACACATTATCCAATCCGATATCGGGATGTCGGAAGGATTTTAAAGACAAAAATCAAAGATGGTGGCTTAAATATGTATGGGATATGGGCCCTACATCCGATATCGGATCGTGTAATGTGAAAACGCACTAAGAAATCAGGATTCATTGAAAAAAGGTCACTGTCCACCACACCACTACAGTGGTATTTCTACGAGAATATCCCTTACGAAATGTGATTGTTCTAATAAGAAATGCTGAAAACGTTAAAAAAGCGGTTTTGTCTATCGCAATATTTTTTTAGGGTTCCGTAGTCAACTAGGAACCCTTATAGTTTCGCCATGTCTGTCTGTCCGTCCGTCCGTCCCTCCGTCCGTCCGCGGATAATCTCAGTAACCGTAAGCACTAGAAAGCTGAAATTTGGTACAAGTATGTATATCAATCACGCCAACAAAGTGCAAAAATAAAAAATGGAAAAAAATGTTTTATTAGGGTACTCCCCCTACATGTAAAGTGGGGGCTGATTTTTTTTTTCATTTCAACCCCAACGTGTGATATATTGTTGGATAGGTATTTAAAAATGAATAAGGGTTTACTAAGATTGTTTTTTGATAATATTAATATTTTCGGAAATAATCGCTCCTAAAGTAAAAAAAAGTGCGTCCCCCCCCTCTAACTTTTGAACCATATGTTTAAAAAATATGAAAAAAATCACAAAAGTAGAACTTTATAAACACTTTCTAGGAAAATTGTTTTGAACTTGATAGGTTCAGTAGTTTTGAGAAAAATACGGAAAACTACGGAACCCTACACTGAGCGTGGCCCGACACGCTCTTGGCCGGTTTTTTTTAGAAACAAACAGTCTTATGAATAAGTATGAATATAGGGTAACATTTTTTCAGTAATAGACCTATAATAGTTTCCTGTATGTAAACAAATATTAACAAATAGACTAATTACTACAAAAATAACATGCATTGTGCAGTTATACAAGAAGAGAGAAAAAAAAATGTAAACATCTTAATAACAACTTAAAGTTATTAAATTACTTACTTAAATATTTTTATTTCATGACTTAGCTAACAAATTGGCACTATGTTCTCGATCTTCACGGATATGGCTAGTAGCTGCCATTTAAGGAAAAAGCATTTCGTTAGGGACAATCTCGTAGAATGCTCCTACAATTAATTATCTAAGCATTTTCCACCCGAACTGTTCCTTAACTTATTATCTACTAATAATTCCAAGTACCTAATTATGAACTACTAAGAATCATTTTAATAAACTTAATGTGCTTTGCTCTACCATTACAAACTATAAATAGTTGTAACTACGTATAGATTAAAACTAAAAGTGACGAAATCTCGAAGTATTTACCAAAAACCTGCTACAATTTACTCCATAACTTGACAATCGATCGTGTGGGAAAATCCAGTTACAATTACATTTTTTGCACTTCCCTCTAAGCCGAATTCATCATTTAGACCATTTAAAATAATTTAGTTTTCCGCAAGAACGTAAAATAACTAAAAGGGAAAAACAGTGACAAAAGATCGAGTTTGGAGCAGGTTTTCGAGAAGTGATCGAAAGCAGTTTGCCTCCGCTAAAAACCTACCAGCTAAGATACTCTGATTTTGTTCTTATTTGGAGTTTTGGAACGTCAGTTGGATTGCAAATAAGCATTTCCTAGTTATCATTATCACAACTTAGTCTCACTAATTATTTAACTGATAGAAGAAAACCTTCTATCTGATTTTCCGGATAATGAAAGGTAACTTAATTTATTTGCAGGTAAATATACCTGCCCTGCAAATAAATTAAGTTTCTTTAAAATCTTTTAAAAAGTCTTTAAAATTGTGGAGGCCACAACCACACTCTTCGCAACCCCTTCAAATTCCTGTATATTGAACTGTCACCACATACTTGAGCAATTGAACACATGAGCAGTGCCTTCTTGGCTTTACAAACAATCAGAAAATTGTGAGTTATTGATTAAGGTACAGCGGGGCAAATCTCGACTATATAATAATATGGCAGGCGTGTTCAGTGGATATACATGTAGAACTCAACATCATAGTGTAATTATTGAAAAAAAAATATCAGTATACCCCAGTCGAGATTTGCCCCACTGTACCTTATTCTATTACATATATTATATAATTAAATGATTGTCTATGGTACTACATAGATGGATTTTTGTATTCCATCAAAATCAAAATAAATCGCCAACAACAGATCACTTCACATGTTGTTTCTTTACCAACCTGTTTTGTTCATTTCCTTAATTGTTAATAGTCAAGTATTGATAGTATAATAGTGTCCTACCTGATTATTTTAATGTTAATTATTTTGCGCAGATTCGAACTGGTTTGCTTAAAATAATTTAGCGAAGTTTATGGGATCGAATATTCGAGAAGGTTAATTTTATAAAATAAACAAGATAATTTTCAACCTAATGAACAATACAAAATGTAAGTAGCTACAAGTGCTACAACCTACGTATTATTGAACTGAGATTAAGCATAATAATATAGTTTTAATATTCAATAACATAGATCTAAAAAAAATCTGTCTAACTGAGAGCCTCCTCCTTTTTTTGAAATCGGTTAAAAGTGGGACGAAAACCGAGGAAAAGGTGGATGGATTGTATGGCGGCTATATTTCCGAGCTCATATAATCCCGACCACCTTCAAATCAAGAGTGAACAGGCATCTTCTGGGCGAGCTCACTCCATCGTAGGCCACGTCTTTGCCTTTGGCTAGTCTGTGGCCAAGAGTAAGCCCATTTATAATAATAATAAAATAAAGAGAGCCGATATGAAACGAAAGCAAGTGAATGATGAGATGACGGACGATAGAGAGGTATGGAAGAGGAACACATGTTGAGCCAACACCAAATGATTGGGAAAAGGGCAGGGTAATGATGAGATCTTAAATGGGACATTGAAGCATTGTGCCAAAGATGCTGGATGCTTGCGGCATACCATCAAGATTTCTGCAAAAAATATGAATCCTGAAAATAGGCGACGATATTTTAGAATATCAAAAAAGGATATTTGTCAATATTATATTTCTACTGAGATCATTGACTTTAAAGACTTTCAAAATCAACATCGCGCCATTCGATACAGAAACTCTTGAATCAGGTTTTCGATTTTGAATCTCGATATTATCTTATTTGCATTGGAAATTAAAATTTTAAGGCGAAGTTTGGGCACAAAACATACAATAGGTAGGTACCTATCAATATATAAATAAAGTTTCCAATTTCACGAGTAGGTATCTACTGACGTACGTGAATTAAAGAAATATTTTTAAATAAACCGCGTCAAACGTTATTAGAAAACCACGAGAATTTTTTAAAAATGTGGACCCGAAGGGTTATTCATTTTCCCATAAAAAAATTGAAGCTTTCCCTCCTGACAAAGTTTATTTTATTTTATTTTATTATCCGCACTTACAACTATTTTTACAGGCTAACCTAATACAATAGTGTAACTATTAATTAAATTGTTCGACCGTCTATACCTAATACTAACTTACCTACAGGCTGTAAAGAAATAGATAGGATTTTGACTGCGCTCTTTCCAAAAAAATGTGTCAAAATCAAATCATTTTTTTCTATTCCTAATAAGTTGTAGCTTTTAAATTTAAAATAAAACGTATCTTTTAATTCATTTATCATTAGATATAAAAATCAAATGATTTTCTAGATCTTTCCCGTCTCGAACATTTCATACGTCTCTCTCGCGAATGCAACAAAAATCTCGAACCATAAAAGTCTAGCACACCTTTGATTTATGACTTTTGCGTATCTTTGCAACCCGTCTAATTCATCTTTTATATTATTTATAGATTTATACATTTGTTTACTTGATTTTTCCTTGGAATATATACAAGATTTATAATAATAATTAAACTTTATTAAACTTATGTCTAGTTCTACAAAATATGCACATGTCCTTTGAGTATGTAGTTCCAGCTCTGTCACATCCGTCACACTCACATACTAGTCTTTAAATATAGATTAAATACAGACACGTACAGTCAAGTGTAAAAATATGGGTGCGTACAACTTATCAAAAATATGTCCCATAGCACTTTATGTCGGCGGAATAAGGTCTCGGTCCATATTTTTGAGCGGATAAAATCGATACGTATTTTTGCACTTGACTGTACACAGATAGAAAAGACATTTTAATTTAAGACGGAAAACGCCACCTAAATGTAGACATGTAGATAGGTAAGGTAGGAGATCTAGGTATCCTAAATTAATATCGAAGACATTAATTAGGTACATTATTAGTCGTTTAACACGCAACCACCATCGATCCTGCCATTAACGACGCCACGACCACGACTGACTGCACATCCTGTATCAACGATCATTACAAAGTTGCAACCGCGGCTGTAGCTTGGATGTAAACAGCGGGCGGCTAACTTAGCGGCAAGTCAAGGCCACAAATAGTATGGATAGCTTTGACTTGGCGCATGCCGATCGCCGCGCCGCGCCGCTTGTGGTCAGTCCGCGGCCTGCCTGACGTTTTCAGTCAAGAAAACCTAACACGAAACTATACTAGTACACTTCTGAGTTCTGAAATTGTCAAGTCTGTCTCTGTTTGGTCATGATACATCATGATAGTACCTAAAGTAAACCCATGAAAGATGGGACAAAAAAGATGTGAAAAATAAACCGTAGAAATCAACTCGAAAAACGTGAAAGTGAATATCGGTTTAAATTTAATTTTAGAGAGTGTAACTAGACACACACACACACACACACACACACACATTTTATGGTACACGTGACTTTGTCTCGTGCCATAAAATACTCCCCCCCATAAGTAACACGTGCCGCTATTTAGAACCACTTTTTAACTGCAAAATTATACGATTCGCCATATTCTGCAGGCCTTATGTTTTATACATATAAATTTATTCACATATGCATATAGTGTAATGTGCTCCTATAAAAACTGAGTGATAAAAGCTATAAAGGTTACATTCCTATCGTGAAAGCATTGTGAATTACATACAATCATTTCAATAAGTTGTAATAATTTGCTGGATGCTTTTTTAAATTAAAAACATTGACAAGGGCTCCGTCATGAATCATATAAGGTACAGCGGGCCAAATCTCGACTTGGGAATTGTAACTAATCCATTTTTTCCATTATTAGGTACACTATGATGTTGAATTCTACATGTATCCACTGAACACGCCTAACATATATAACCGGTGGACACTCTATTTAATAATGCAAATATTGTAAAACATGGAAAAAATGTACTAGTTACATTTGCCCCCCAGTCGAGATTTGTCCCGCTGAACCTTACTTGCAGTCAAAGGAATGCTATGCCGGTTAGTTGGGAGTTGATAATGGTAGAAGCATAATAAGTTGCAAGTATTATATTATGTTAAGAAAACAAACATTTTGATTAAATTAAAGGAATAAAATAAATAATTAAAAAATTAAAAAACACGACTGCGGTTTTAAAGCGAACTGAAAAGATGAAAATAATCTTTAGATATGCTGGTCAGTCAACTTGATTAATATAAATTAGAATAATGAGTGTTTAGTCAGGTTCATAAATAGCTAAAGCAAAAGTTAATGCTCATGGAGGATATCGTGACCGTACCTGGATATTTTATTTCCATTGCAGTCGGGGGACAATGGACAAAAGCCTGACATGAAGGTCCCCCGACTGCAATTGAAATAAAATATCCAGGTACGGTCACGATATCCTCCATGAGCATTAACTTTTGCTTTAGCTATTTATGAACCTGACTAAACACTCATTATTCTAATTTATATTAATCAAGTTGACTGACCAGCATATCTAAAGATTATTTTCATCTTTTCAGTTCGCTTTAAAACCGCAGTCGTGTTTTTTAATTTTTTAATTATTTATTTTATTTCTTACATTTTAGTGACCACTCAAACGAACCATAATTAATATTGTCTTCGGTTACCGCGATAGTTACTCATAAAATAAAACTATGGAAACGGATTAAATCGCGTATAATGAATTTAAAATTAATCCGTTTCCATAGTTTTATTTCATGAACCATAATTATTTTATTTAGGTCATGGTGTTGGTTCTTGATATTTTAGCATGAAACGTGTAGGTAACTTTATTTAACGGCATTCGCTTTTAGACACTTGTACTTTTGTTGTGTGCTTTAAGCACTGACAACATACCTATTGCATAGCCATAACTCGAGTACGGAGTACAGAGAGAATGGCACACCGTAACAACAATACTCTTTCTCTGCATCCCCACATAAACAGATCCTTCACTTGCCCGCAAAACTACAAATACTTACGCTTTTTTTAACTAATGCTAATGAGTTACCACGTAAAACTCAGCAGAATAGTAGTGACGCAGCCCTGGCCCGGCGTTGGACCGCGTACTGGCCTCACTCGATTCTAACTATGAGGGCCTTCAACCACGTGCGTCGGGCTTCGTCCGACTCTATGTATGAGGGTGCCTTGGGCGCCCGGCCTTCAACCGAGTGCGTCAGGCTTCGCCCAACTCTATATGTGTCGCTTAACTTCAAACCTGGGTAAATCCATTTTGCTTTAAGGTTGAATATATAAAAAATATAATATGATCTGAAAGATAATCAACCTTATAGCAGAATGGATTTACCCAGTTTTGAAGTTAAGCGACACATATATGAGGGCGCCTTAGGCGCCCGGCCTTCAACCGCGTGCGTCGGGTTTCGTCCGACTCTATGTATGAGGGCGCCTTGGGCGCTCGGCCTTCAACCGCGTGCGTCGGGCTTCGTCCGACTCTATGTATGAGGGCGCCCTGGGCGCCCGGCCTTCAACCGAGTGTGTCGGGTTTCGTCCGACTCTATCTATGAGGCCGCCTTGGGCGCCCGGCCTTCAACCGCGTGCGTCGGGCTTCGTCCGACTCTATGTATGAAGGCGCTTTGGGCGCCCGGCCTTCAACTGCGTGCGTCGGGCTTCGTCCGACTCTATGTATGAGGGCGCCTTGGGCGCCCGGCCTTCAACTGAGTGCGTCAGGCTTCGCCCAACTCTATATATGAGGGCGCCTTGGGTGCCCGGCCTTCAACCGCGTACGTCGGACTTCGCCCGTCTCTATATATGAGGGCGCCTTGGGCACCCGGCCTTCACCCGTGTGCGTCGGGCTTCGCCCGACTCTATGTATGAGGGCGCCTTGGGCGCCCGACTTTTAGCCGAGTGCGTCGGGCTTCGCCCGACTCTATGTATGAGCGCGCCTTGGGCGCCCGGCCTTCAACCGCGTGCGTCGGGCTTCGCCCGACTCTATGTATGAGGGCGCCTTGGGCGCCCGGCTTTTAACCGAGTGCGTCGGGCTTCGCCCGACTCTATCTATGAGGGCGCCTTGGGCGCTCGGCCTTCAACCGCGTGCGTCGGGCTTCGCCCGACTCTATATATGAGGGTGCCTTGGGTGCCCGGCCTTCAACCTCGTGCGTCGGGCTTCGCCCGACTCTATGTATGAGGGCGCCTTCGACCGCGTGCGTCGGGCGTCGCCTGATTCTAAGTATGAGGGCGCCTTCGGCGCCCGGCCTTGGACCACGTGCGTCCTGCTTCGCCTGACTCTATGTATGAGGGTGCCTTCGGCGCCCGGCCATGGACCGCGTGCGTCGGGCGTCGCCTGATTCTAAGTATGAGGGCTCCTTCTTCGGCGCCCGGTCTTGGACCGCGTCCGTCGGGCTTCGCACGACTCTAAGTATGTGGGCGCCTTCCGGCCTTCGGCCTCAGGAAATTGGTCTATATGCTATCTCAGGCTTGGAATAAAGTTAAGCTAGATTAAGTTTTAACGTTTTCAACCCTATTCGCGCCATTCATAGTCTATTAACTATTAGGACCCCGAATAACACCTATTGTTATTCCGGATACCTATATTTTCTATTATCCTCTATCTAAGTCTTCATTTGAATGTCTCATTCAATAATATTTGTTTTTATTAGATTTGTTTAAGTTACATATTTTAAAAACTCTTAATCTCTCAAAAAAAGACATAAACGCATATAATGTGTATATATTATTAATCGCCTTTAAAAGCTCTTCATTTTGATACCCCACTCGATAGGTTTGCAAAAAAATTTTTTCTAAAGTTTGCGCATTATGACGTAATACGCCCGCCATATTGAATTTTAAGTGACATCACATATCCTATGTTCATTAGGGTGACGTAAGGATTCCAATGATACATCATTCATTGAAATCGGTTAAGGCATTCAGAAGTTATGGTGGAACAAAGAAACTCACATACATACATACTTACATACAAACATGAACGCTGAAAACAATACACTCTTTTTTTGGGGCAGTCGTGTAAAAATAGAAAAATTCACACCTCCTTCCTTTAAAAATATGTAATATCACCCGCAGATGTTTCTGCATGATGAAAAACTAATTCATTTTGATGAAATTAAACATCTCATCTTATCATAGGACCATCTACGATTTTCTAAGATTTTGTTCGTCTTAATCTCTCATAGAGAGTTTTATTTCTTATGACTGGTTGGATAACTTTCTAAAGAAAATATTCGCATGCATGGGCTAAATAGTCGTAAAAAGCTTTGTATGCAAATGTAAATAGACACGAGTAGGTAGTATAGTGACTAGTAAGAGTAGCCATATTGTTCTGTTGTTTGTTTAACACGTCGACCCCAAATATACACACCATATCCGTACTTGTACTTGCCATTTTTAACCCCCGACGCAAAAACAATTGGGTTTTATAAGTTTGACGTGTCTGTCAGTCTGTTTGTCTGTCTGTCTGTCTATGTGTGTGTCTGTCTGTTGCTACGTTTTCATTTCTACTATTTTTAACACAGATGTCATATATACCATAGATCAAGCGAACGTATCTACTTAGCGTGTCAAATGAACTCAGTAAAATCCACTGAGTTGTCCGTCTTTAATCGCAGCTTGCAGCTTTCGGGCATCAATTTTTGTAAGCTGAAGTCTACAAAAACATAAAAAAATGCCTCTTTACGTGATATTAAATTACAACAACATAAAAATTATGAACACTTAAAGGCCTGAGACATATTTAAAATTACAGGCAAGAAACAACTTCAGTACAAAATCTGACACGCTCGGCCCCTATACAAATAGATGAACTTGTTTCTTCTATGTAAATCTAGTTCTGTGATTTTTAACATGCTACTATAGGTAGGTACGTGCAACAGAGCAGAATTACTAGACAAATCTCGCATCAAAAAATCTCGAGAATTATGTCCTTAGTCGTAACAGGAAAACACTTGAAAAGCATCGAGAACTCAAGAAATCAATTAAAATTGCCTTGTTTGTCATCAGACACGCATTTTATTGCGTTGTAGATATTCTCTAAGAATGTATAAATACATATAAAGCGCAGCTTATAGGTACCCGTTTTTGCTCACATACGTGATCAAAAACACGAAAGCCTCGTAGTCCGAGTTCTTAACCAGATGTACAGTCCGGTCTGGCAGAAAGCATGAAACTTGGCATGTATATAGCTTATAGGTTTATAAGAAAATATGGAAGTAGAAACACGCCGAGGTGTCAATGTTTCCCCTCTTTCCCCCCACTTTTGTATCCCTGATTTCAGTTTTTTAATATTTCCATGAAAACCGTGAAAGCTATCATCACGATGTCTAGGAGAAGTATATTCTTCATAAAATTCTCTACAATATTGTCTATGGAAGTATAAAGCTAGAACTTATAATTTTCAAACTATGCTCATTTTCCTCTAACAATATTTCTCTTTGATGACCTGAACGATAACTAAGACTAGCAACTTTGCTCTTTTACCTGTGGCGATGTTGCTTCACAAAATTGTTCCTTGGGTGAAACTATCCGATTTAGCTCAATAGTCATGAAATCGCACGTCACTACCCCCCACAAAGACAAAGGGAAAGGGCCGGTTTCCTCGGTGAAATCTATGCATTACTTCTTTTTGCTCTTAGTGACTAGAGGGCAAATCGTATATCATTTTCGTGTAATATAGGGACGAGTTAATCATTTCTGAAAAAATCGTTGCACCTTTTCATACAAAAATAACTTCAACGTAGTAGAGTATCGGATACCCATGTCCTTTAAAGATATTGAATTTCTTTTGAATATTTTTTTATAAATAGTATTCGATATATATATAATTTGCACGCATTTCACCTGTCAAAGTAAAAGTAGTTAGGAGATAGAACTATTTACAAATTGATTTATTTGATTTAGATTGATGTTTTGAAGTTAGTATTTTATTCGTGTTGATCTGGTTGAAAATTTGTATGTTTCAATCGTACCCCTTTGTAAAAAAAACTAATAATTAATTACTGTCTCCTTTTTCGCTTATATGATGTATTAGCTTTTTCCCGCGGCTTCACCCGCGTACTAATCGAATCTTGTTTTCCCATACAAACTTTGGACCCCCATTTCGCCCCCTTAGGAGGTGAATTTTGAAAAATCCTTTCTTAGTGCTCCTCTACACCTTATAAGGAACCTACGCTCTAAATTTGGAATCTCTAGGACCAGCGGTTTCGGCTGTGCGTTGATATGTCAGTCAGTCAGTCAGCCAGTCAGTTTATTCTTTTATACACGGTGCTCGTGAGCATTGCGAGAGACTTTAAGACGATACGGTAGGGGTCAATTCTCCATACAAACGCTCTCGACTATTTCCTCCCTGGTTTTTGAAGATAGAGCAATGATTTTTTCAACACAGATTGTTATTATTTTTATCTGTGTCGGACCGTTTTGATTTTTTTTATATTCTGCTTTTTAAAGACTCTAGATCCAATCAAAAATTTCCTAAAACGGCCTTTTTCATTGTGGCGCAAAAAAAGGTGTGATACTCAAGATTGGTAACAATTAACCAAAAAATCTAAACGGTCCGACATAGATTATTTCATTGTTATTCAGATTCTCAAATTTCGTTCCGATTGATTAAGTTTTGAAGGAGGAAAGAGTCGAGAGCGGAACCTCGATTTTAAAGATTTTTTTGAAATATCTTTTGACTGAGTTGTTCTTAATGGAAAATTTTTTTTCGACAAATCTAGTTAATAACACTTGTATATTTAACTAAAATTCCCAAGTTGAAAGGGGGGCTCCTTTCCATTTTAGCATTTTCGCTACCGTATCCTCTTAAGAGCATATTCCTGATCCCATTTTAAGTTTAAAATGTCATACACTTTTCTAGATTTCGCCTAGTTTCAGAGTTATGACCAATTGAAAAAAAAAATGTTTTCTTATTGTTACTCAGTACAAAAGGCTTTTTTAACGATGTTGATGCCATTATGGAGAATTAGTCTCACTATTCTCATTGATAGATGTCCAAAAGTACGAAATAAAATTTTTAAAAAATGTGGTTTTCAGAAAAAAAAACGTCAAAATTCATTTGAAGTGCTAGTTTTATGAATAACATTTACTTTTTATGTAAAAATACAATCAAAAACAGTAAAAAAAAAAAAATAAAAAATTTTAGGCAAAATTTCCTCATGTGAATTAAAAAAAATCTTTCCTTTAGCCTCAGAAATGCGTGGTTAAAATCTCTCGCAATGCTCACGAGCACCGTGTATATTTAGATAACTAATTGTATATCTTATGTTGGTATATTGTAATCAGTAATACTAATACCAGTATAAAGGATCTGGAAGCAAACCGTCATGGTGTACCCATGGTGTAATTCGCCGTGATCTAAGGACCTGACGCAACCCATACCCGATCCGCATGGCTACCCATACACAATGGCTTTCAAATGGCTGTATGTAACTTTATAATCTTCTGTAGGTTTATCGACGTGGGTATTGCAATTTCGGAAGAAATAGGGCATCTCTATCTTTATTGTGGAAATATTATATAACTTCTAATAGAAGCGCCGAAAAGTGTTATATAGTCAGCGTGAAAATAGTGGATCAGGGGACTGACCATACTAATTCGCTGTTCCATAAAACAGGGGTCACATAAGTGGAAAACGACTTGAGGCGAATGCCGATTTTATTAACCCCGAGTATTTTTTGACGCAAAAACGTTGCATACAATACTTTTTCTACGACCATGTTATTTTCAAGTTTTCTTGAATAGCTTTCGTGAAATTCAACCGATTTCGATTTTGAGTTTTGACGCAAAGGTTTGCACAGTCACAGCTGCACACACACACACACACACAGTACAAACAGACAAACAGACAAACAATGCGTTTTCAGACAAACAGACAGACAGACACGCTGGCTTTGGGGAAAGAGCTTATAACACCCCTGTCGTTTTGGCGTCGACTTAGGGCTATTTTAAAAAAGGACGGTTAGTAATTTTAAATCTAGTGGTAATGACCACTTGTTTTCGATTCTGTTAGTGGAATTTAAATCGCTAGTATTGGAGATATTATTGAACGAAATTCACGAAATCGAAAGGTCGATATTCAAGAATTAGCCCCCTGACATTTTTATTACGACTTGATATTTTTATAATAATCATTTTACATTTTCAAAATTAATTTTTGAAAGTTTCCCAATAGTACGCGTAAGCACATATAAAACGTTGGTCTAAAAGAGGACAGTTCAACGTCTTTGCAAATGACGATGTTTGTACCTACTGTTTCAGCATTAAATAAGTATTATAACAGAATAAACAGTATAAAGCAACTATTCCCCATTTTGTGTCGTTTTTGTACATACAAAAAATGTAGTTGTACTATTCTCATAATTATTTACTCTGCCAAAAGTGTCACTAGCAGTACAAACAGTAGCACACTCATCGTATTGAGTAAGGTAACAATTTTGCATATATCACCTAATACATTTACGAGTCCTTATGTAACGATTGATAAGTGACTCGCAAGCCAAATAGATTTATTTGCCTGCCTCGTAACTGGTGACGATACTCGACCTATTACTTATATCATTTTCTAGAATGCGTGTGCACTGCGTATGTAAACAATTTTTTTTTCTACCAAAAAAACCGACCGGCCTAACCTACTGGATTTTGAGCCTGTCTGCTAAACCGATGGTCCTGGGTTCGGAATCTCAGCAAGGGAATTTATTTTTCTCAAACATGGTATGAAATATTGATGATGTGCCTTATAATTGGCAGCGAAGTATGACGTTGCAGATGCGGCTAGGACGATTGATAGATAATGGAATTTCATACAAACCTTGCAGGCCAAGGCCGGCAAAGTCCTCTTTTTTAATTTCCAAACACAGATAATTGTGACATAACATCCAGGTATTTAGCCAATTAAAAAAAAAACTATAAGGGGCTTTATAGACGTGCCGACTGCAACTGGTACGGGCCCTAGACAATATTTGATTTTGGGTGTGCTTTTTTTTCGTTTTTTTTTTAATTTTTTTTTAACTTTTTGTTTTTTTTATAAGCGTATACGGGGTGTCAAAGGGGAACGAAAATTCGATTATTTTTGCGCTACGACGCACCGTTTAGGAGATACAGCCATCCAAAGTTACTATTTTCAGTAGACTTTATTTATTTCATACCATGTTTGAGAAAAGCACTATAGGTACATACCTCGGCGGGAAATGGGGTTGCCGGCCGAAGACATATAGACGGCCGAGCGAAGCGAGCCCGGCCTCCCGGCTTGTCCCGGCCTCTGTAGTAATGTACTATTTGTGATGAGCACAGATATTTACCTACAACACAAGCCTTTAGGTTTTGTCTTTTTTATTTATTAAAAATTAAGAAGAAGGGTTACCACGGAAAATCAGCGTAAAGTATCAAAATTTGTATTGTCCTGCGTTTTATTCAAAATAAATTTTATTATATTCTATTCTAAATACAATATATATGCCTATTAAACTACACAAGTACCTACACATAGAGTATTTTGATAATTTATTTACATAACCAAGTAAACATACCGGCTATCGTGACACTTCCTCATTAAAACTTCCCTTCATTTACCCTTGAATCTTGTTTCAGATCAGTTGCAGCGGAAGAAAGCGTTGACCGGCCAACCTCAAGTTTACTTATAACCGCGCGTCGCACGCATTACAACACTACCCAACTGACTCGCGGTGTGGACGCGCAGACGGCTATCGCCTTCCGTCGAGCGCGCGCTTCCATTTTCAAATTTTTTTTTTTTAATCGAAATGCATTCGCGCGTGGCATGACCGTGTTCTATTAAAAAAAAAATTCAAAGGTGTTTTTCAAAATGCGTGCAGTGCTTTTCGTGTTTGCGTGTGTGTCATTTGTGGCAGGACAGGACATAAACAGTTTGAGGGACATGCCGAAGTACGATAAAAGATATGACTATTTGAGTGTTGACGCTATTTTGGAAAACAAAAGATTAGTGAGGAACTACGTGGATTGTCTGATAAATGCGAAACCGTGCACGCCTGAAGGAAAGGCGCTGAAAAGTAAGTCGTAGCCGATATGTGCAGCATGCATAGCAATTAAATGGATCGATTGCAATTTCTTTCAGCTTTCTGTTACCTCTACCTACAGTGGTGAAATAATGAATAAATAAATATTAAGTAAACTATAATTATCTAGAGAGTTACTTTAGAATAATGTTGTTAACTAAGAAGTAAAGACTGTATCGTTAAATATGGAGACAACTTTGAGTAGCCGTATTTATTTTCTATTATATTTTTTTCCCCTCACTAGCTCGGAAACACGTGTTTTGTCCTTTAATACCAGCGGGTAAAAACGCATTTTATCCACTAGTGGGTAAAGTAATTTGACCTTGAATAAAGTCAAATTAATTACTTTAAAATTGATAAAAGTAGGTGAATCTAGTAATAAAGATGATTTACCACCTGTGGAACTACTGGAAGCAGTGGTAAACGCATTTTTTGCGTTGTAGTTTGCTCGCTATAGTGAGGGGAAAAGTTTTGTGTTACACTCGGGTGCAAATGTATTTTACTTCTCGTGTGTTAAAAAACTCGCAAGTTCAGGATTCTATTCTCGAACCACTCGCTTCGCTCGTGGTTCAACTATAGAATTCTTTCACTTGCTCGTTTTTCAATTCCACACTCGGCGTTAAAATACAACTTTGCCCCCTTGTATAACAAATAACTATTTCTTATAACAAGACATGGGCTTAATAAGGCACATAATAAGGTACGCATTTTGTCCTAGAAACTCGACGTAAAGCATGTGGTTTAGACAGCATTGACTTAATCCTCCCGAGTACCAATTACGATTTCGGACAAATGCTACTAGAAAATTCACAAAGTGCGTACAAGACGACACAATTGCGAAAAAAAATTGTGCAGTGCGAACCTCAACGACACATGATCCACAAAGCAGAATATCTAGACATAGTCTAGCCACTGTTATTTTTAATAAATAAAGTTCATGATCTGTGTATGGCGGCCATTTAGAGAATGTGGCATGGCGCTTACGCTAACTCCGACTTTGATGTCGAATTTAACTATCATACACTGTTTATATCGATCTGGTTTAGGCACTGTTCAAACACCATGAATGTCTATTAGACATTGGCCTATGCCTAATTTTTTTTATCTATTTCTCTCATCCTGCTTGTATCAAAAATTTACGGCAATCCGGAACGTAGCTCAAAAATGCGTTTTTTTAAATTATATAAATTCACCGCATTTATTCTGCAAGTACCCAATTGAACAACCATGAAGAGGACTCTTAAAAAATATATTTTAGCAGCATATTAACCTTTGTTTGTCGAAATCGTACAAAGAGTCTTTGAGATATTCTCAAATTAAGCCAGATTAGGGGTTGTCTGAAATTTATTTGCTAGACCTTAATGAAAGTACCATAAAGTCCCTAAAATAAAAAAAATATCAGACCTTCTTATATCAAATAGTACTTACCAATACCTTCAGATCATACTCTCGGACCATAATAATACAAAATTATGCGCATGTCAACATTTAGACGAGGTTTGTTTTGTCCCTATAATTAACGATACAGTCCTTACTTAGTTTTTATGTGCTAATATAAATAAAGTTTAAGAAAGTGATTAAATCACTCTCGAATTATCTACAAAAATGACCGACATGACTGTAAGTTACATAAATGAATGAAATACATTTGTATTACTTTTTTTTTCATTAGTAAATATATTTAATTACTTAAAAACGTCTTTAACACCATCATAATCGTTAAACACTTAATGTTGATGATGATGATATATACGCAAGTTTTATCAGTATAAAAAATATACTTAACAGCAGCTCACGTACGATCATTAACTATTTGTTTATGCAAAAACTGAAGTACACAAAATCGTAATAAACACACATGATTCAAGTGCTTAGTTTTGTTTAACTTACGAGTATGACCCATTGGGGATAGCCCAGTTACAAAATATATTATCATATATAAGTAACTGAGCAATTACCGAAAAGTTTGTACATTTGGATTACTTCTCCGATTTTGATAAAAATTGGTAGGCTGATAGAGTCCATGATGCTGAGCAAGATCCAATAGGTTTCCCAAAATGTCCCACGTAGTTTGTATGAAACCTTCCTTTTTTGTTACCAGATTTTGGAAAACCTAGTGGATCTTGCTCAGCATCATGGACTCTATCAGCCTACCAATTTTTATCAAAATCGGAGACGTGATCCAAATGTACAAACTTTTCGGGAATTGTAGCTCTAACAAAAAACGCGGCAAATTTTAAAAATGTATGGGCGAAAGTTTATCGTCCTATAGAAAATTTGAATTTGGCGCCTTTTTTTTAGTGACAAGATTTTCTTGACCGTATATAGATTACTTTTTAATTATTACTATGGAAATAGGCGCTAATCGATATTGGTACTAGAGTTATAATTACTGTGAAGAATTTCAATGCGTGTATTTCCTATCTCTGTATATTTCCTGTTAAGTTATTAAAAAAGAATTAAACATGATTACTTGTAATACTTGTTGCACCTTTGTCGTTTATGAAATATGGCCTAACCATTTCAATAAAATAAATCTAAAAAAAAATTCTGGCTTAAAGGACTAGCATCCAGGGCATAAATTTACAGAAAAAAAACTTTATTTGGCGTTGAATTTTGTTATAAAATTTGAAGTGCCCTTTTCTACGAAGTTGTGTTGCCGAAACATATCAAGTTTAGTGTTATGATATGATCATTAACTTATACATTTGTGATAACATAATTACTTTTATGATATTTTCCTCATTTTCATCGTCCTGATAAAATAAACATTAATCTATTTTTCTTTATTGACACCTTTAAAGCGTACCTAATGATTATTTAGTGACCCGGTTAATACAATATCTTATCTCTTTTAATTGAATGAAAGTCTATAAGTAAGATATTTTCTAATTTAAGGAAAAATACACACATACGTATACAATAATATAAAAATAGCGGGCTTAATGCCAAATGAAAATAGTACGTAAGGTGAAATACCCCATAATGGACGGTGATGCCATTATGGACAAAAAAACACAAAACCTTAAAAATAAGTATCTAAAATTAGTTTCTAAAAACTGACGGCTATGTACCATAAACTAGAGTTGTAGAGCTGTTTCATTTTGAAGTTTCAATTAATTCGGCTATTTCTGAAGGATTTGGCGACAAGATAAAATTCATCAGTTTACTGAAAAAAATATCAAGACGAATTCTTAGTAATGTTGCTAAGAAAGTTGAGTTCATGCATAAAATAATAAAAAAATAATACTCGGTGTAAACTTGAATGCGTTTTACTTACTGCATTAAGCATGAGATAAGGTATAAAACATACTAGTTTGTTGCTCCAAAGATATAAATAAATGGCGTTATTTTGCGAGTGTCTATTACTGGAACCGAAAAACTGCTTACCTCCTATGATGGACAAGGAACAATTTACAAAACCAAAATTTACAAGAAACAATCCTATGTTAAAATAACTCAAACTAATTGTATTTATGGTATATAAAATTGACTCATTGAGTATCAGTTGGCTTTAAAAGTAAAATTTTAAACTTATTTCACTGTCCATAATGGGGGATCCATTACTGGAGAACTGCCGTCCATAATTGGAGAAAAAACACCTAGTTTTAATTTGTTAAGTATGAAGAAACTAATAGGAGTATCCATTCTGCAATACGCTTGAAATGTAAAAGAAGGATAGGACATTCAAGATTTAACACGCTTAGCGGTAGATTTTTTACATTTATGAGTGAAATATCAAAAACAGGCGAAAATTTTTCTTAAACTGTCCATGATTGGGTCCGTTTCCTTAGTCTTATAAAGGCTCATTCTGTATTTTTTATAATTTGTTTAAATCGCAGTCAAAACTAAAAAAAAATCACAAAACACGGAATCGCTTTTACTAAGAAAAACGCTTTATCGATATTTCAAGGTTAGGCAAATTATAAAAGCACTCAGCGTGACTCAGCCAACGATCGTATTGAGAATAGCGTTTAAATAAATTAGCACGCATAAAAAACATCACAGTTCATACTTCAGATATAAGTAATACAATAACATATTAAATGACGATCAGCCTGACCTAGTGGTTAGTGTCCCTGCCTGCTAAGCCGATGGACCTGTTCGAATCCCGGTAAGGGCTTTATGTGATGAGCACAATTTTTTCTTGTTATGGATGTTTTCCATGTATTTAATTTGTATTGAATGTAATGTATCACACAGCCACAAAATATATGAAAGCACAAGTGCCACAATATAAGTCTTCTAGAGCTTACTGTGGGGCTTAGCTCAATAAATCTGTGTAATAATTTCCTATAATAACCCCCTTATTCATAAACGTACTCTAAAGTTATCAAGCCGATAATGTTCGTTTGTCCCTTTCCAAGTTAAAACGAACAAGGAAAAACGAACTTTATCGGCTTGATAACTTTAGAGTACGTTTATGAATAAGGGGGTAAGATGGGGGTAAGTATTTATTTACCTATTTTATTTATTAAATAACTGCAATATTTACATAGGTAGTAAATAATATATCTTCTAAGCGGGTTACTCACGTATTAAGTTGATATAGCGTTCGACATGTTTCGGTTCAATTTCGAGAACCTTTCTGAAGAGTAGCGAGAACCTTTCATCATAATTCAGTAGCGACGAATTTATTGCGGGGTAATCATCGCTACTCTTGAGAAAGGTTCTCGAAATTGAACCGAAACATGTCGAACGCTATATCGACTTAATACGTGAGTAACCCGCTTAAAATATTTTTAAATATGTATGAGTCTCACGGGAGTTTTATAGTTAAAATATATCTTCTTATATGAAAACCGCTTGATCGGGTTTTACACAGTCTAAAGTTCAACTGTTGAGTTCAGCAAATGCCGAGATATGTTTTATGACAGTAGTGGTATAGTAAGATCAAAATAAGTACCTACTAAAACATTTTTTTGTTCAATTTTTTTTAACGGAAATAATTTTACTTGAACAGGGAAATTTAAATAAAATGATGTCACAAATTACTACGCTAAAATGTTCCCTGCAGCTGTGAATTTGAAAAGAGTTTTGTTAGAAACCAATCTTACAATGTTATTTAAATTTTGAACTTGACCTGCATGGTCGCGCGATAGACGATAAAATAACAGGCCGTCCCTATCGCACTATTTGTAAGTGCGATAGGGACGGCCTGAAATCGTCTATCGAGGTGGATAAAAAAAGAGGTGGATAAAAAGAGCGATACAAATTCATTTATAATATAAACACCTTGAAAGAGACTTACATAAGCATTTTGTTTTGATTTTTTGACGAATTTACCTAAGAATAATATGTTGATGTTAAATTTATCTGTGTAACTTTATTCATTATGTAAAAAATATACAATTTCTGAAAATCCCGTATAAATATGGGACTATCTGTCAAATTTATCCAACGATCATGTTATTATGCAAATTGTCGTTTGTCATCGTGCGGCAGTTATATGTGGTCACTCCCATCTCTGACACCATGTGGGCAGGCAATCATGGTTACGCGATAAACGATAAAACAGCAGGTCGTTCCTATCGAACTTACAAATAGTGCGATAGAGACGGCCTGATATTTTATCGTCTATCGCGCGACCATGCTACCCGTGCTGAACGATATTCATATCGAAAACAACTGTAATTTTATCACGAAATTTCCACCAAAATATCACTATCACATAGTGTGCTAGGCCCGCAGTACAGTGTTTTTATTTACCTATTTGTATACCCCTATAAAAAGGCATATACCTAGGCTATAGGCAGACATAATAAATTTCAAATCACTACCACTCACTACTCAATGGCATTCACGACAATGCTTTAACATACTAGGGTATTAGGGTACATAACCGAATACACAAACGCTCACGATAATATCTGTTTCGTAGCTATATTGCTCTTGCCTAATATTGGTGCGACAGAGCCAGACTGCATTTCTGTCGGCGTCTAGCGTCGACGATTGCCATTTGGCTACGCCGGCAGTATTATATGGATGGATAATGTGTATAACTAACTATGGATGGATATTGTATTGTAGGTACTATTTTTGATCTACCAAGCGTCAACCCTTGTGACATCTGTCCGCCTTGCGTTTTGTCAGCAATATTGAGCTGCCTTCAACCTACTTTCGTGTTGTTCTGCCACAACGCCATGTCAACTGTCAATGAACTATAAGTATGTTAA
Organism: Leguminivora glycinivorella; assembly: GCF_023078275.1. Taxonomy (NCBI): domain Eukaryota; kingdom Metazoa; phylum Arthropoda; class Insecta; order Lepidoptera; family Tortricidae; genus Leguminivora; species Leguminivora glycinivorella. Next base: position 6,643,939 of record NC_062986.1, on the reverse strand, counting down.
ATGTTTTAAAGTTCAGGAGCCTTATTGAACTTGCATTGACTGTCAAAGTCACGTCATCTTAAAATCAACAGTGGATATTATCGCATGTTGATTTGGTTGATTCGATTGGTAATTGTAAAACAAAAACGTAAATGAATGAAAAATTTATGAAATAAAAATTTAACTTGACGTGACAAAATGACTTGATACTTTTGATAATGAATATAGTGAGTACAATGTTCTTGTATGTTTTTATGTTACATTTTATATATTTATTGTATGATACATATTGATGTACTATGTAATTACTTATACTTAACATTGTAACAAAACAGGCATTAAATACATAGTGGCTATATTAAATTACATCTTAACATTCTTAACCCACTGTAGAAAATCGATCGTGTTCATATAAAGTATTTATACGTTAGATTATAATGATTACTACATCCATATTAATTTCTTGAGATAACTAGCAATTTATATATAATTCATTAAATATATGAAGTCAATTATTAAGTTTAAGGTTGAGGTTACTGACGAATGTTATTTTGACTTAAATATTTAAATACTTAATAAATAAATAAATTATGTATTAGTAAATATCAAAGATATACTTATATGTAACTCCGTATAGACGGATAAGCTCTAAGAAAAAAACGTACCTCAAAGCCATAGAGAATAAGGTACGGTGGCCAGATGGCGTTACACCTTTGGGGAACGCTCGGCTAGATGGCGCTAATATTAATATTTGACATTTTAACACATATCAAGCTAAGAATATGGGCCAAATTGTCAAAAGTGAGGTTCAAAAGTTTTAAGCTTGTGTTGAGAGATGGCAGTCTATGCACTGTGATTACACATTTTACTTTGACAGGTTCTCTCTATAATACTCGATCCTCTTTGGTAAATATAAACGCGAATATACATGCGCGGATCCAGGGGGGTCATAAACTCAGGCTGATACAAATAGACCACGTAAACCTGGGGCCTGGGCCTTTACCACGTGACCCCCCCCTGGACACGAAGCTGGATCCGCGCTTGCGAATATAAACCTGAGTTACCATGAATTTTTGGCTTTTATAATATATAGCCTGACCAGAAATACCATGACTACGCGCCATTTTGCGGAATTTCCTTGCAACTATTTTATTCATATTAATAGTGACCTGTCACTGCATACATCAGAATTGTAGCGCCCTCTTGACAATAGTCATACATTTCTGGTCAGTAATCTTTAGTTCTATTAAGTAGTCGTTAGGGGACGTTATTCAGTCTTCACTTACTCATTTCAGACCTTTTAGCACAACTTGTCTTGTCGCGCGCGTGTCCATACATCAAGCGCGACTTCAAGTAGATATGGACTCGCGCGCGACAAGGCAAGTTGTGCTAGAGGGGCTGGTGATGTTTACTCTGTCAGATATCGCATTCTACGCTCTGGTATATTATAAATGCGGTTATAAGTGCATGTAAAACAAAAGCAGATCGCTACATTCAAAGTTGCAAGGTCTCAGGCTGTGTACTTGTAGGTAGGTAGGTAAGCTTTGTACTTCCTGTGCTCTAAGTATTTCTAAGGACTAGTTGTATCTTCCGCCGCGTGTCACGTGGTATGTGCATTGTACCTACTCACGGAAGTATGGTGATGCATATGGTAACAAAATATGTATATATAACTAAATATAACTGATAACTTATAAAAAACTGAATAGTTGGTCGAAATACTGGAAATATTGTAAAATCTATGAATTTAGACAATTTAACAAATAAAGAAACCAGTTGTTATATAACTTACTATAACACAATGTGAGTTAACCTTACTATATCCATTAAGCAATAAAATGTCATAATACCTAGGACGTATTTGGTGGTATATTCATCTAAATCAATCCCTTTTACTTATTAGGTATATGTGTATTTTTATGGAAGGGATAAAACGTAAATTGACTGGTTGAGTTTAATGAAAATGTTATATGAGATTTAATAATTATGGGTGAGTTCGTCTATAAGTAATATAACTTCCTATCGCGATCGCGTTAATAGGTACTAGACATAAACTATAAGTGGTTGTATAACAACGAATAGGGTTTATTACAAATTTAATTATTGTTAAGACTATAAATCGTTACGTCTGATATTTAAATGCGATCTTGCATGCTCAGGCCAGGTCAGGTAACGCTCAAAACAAAAACTTAAAGCGGATTTATAATCACTATTTTAATCAATTTTAAACACCGAGATCTTTTTAGACACCAAGGAGTCAACTTTATATACGCAGGGAAATGGCCAAAACAGAGATTTTGTCAAATCTCTAAGGCATATGATCAAACCGTCATTTCACGAAACCAGTTCAGAGATTTGATCAAATCATCATATACGAGTTGAGACTATCATTTCCCTAAATTTGTTTAGCGAAATGTTAAAACTAGTTGACTTTATAAGCTCGTTTCGTCAACTTACTGTGAAATCTAGTGAAATGACAAAACGTGGCGTGTCTTTTGGCCGATTTTGTGATTTCACTAAACAGTCAGGGATTTAATCAAATTACTGAAATTTTCTAGAGGAATGATGAATTGGATTCGCCATTTTGACATCGTGCGTGATTTGATCATATCCCTTAGAGATTTGATCAAATCTCTGTTAGCCATTTCCCTGAGACATATAGGTATACTATCAAAATGACTCCAACACATGCAGCCTATACAGGGTTACATCTCACTCCAATAAACCGAATAATTAACAGCCATCAGGGATGTCACCGAGTACGTGACGAAACCGATTATAGTCGCAGGTCGCAGAGTGTTCAAATTCAAAGTCGTCAGCTAGGGATGTGGGAGTGACCGTCACTTTCCACATATCCGCTCAAGTTATCGAATAAATGTCGTTTTACATTTCCATTTCCGTTTGCATCTGAAATTCCAACAGCGATTCGTATTTATGTATTATATTATAGATAAAGCATGAGGATACTTTAGGCATGATATTGTGGTGTACTTATCATATTTACAGTAGCTAAATTACATGCAAATGTAGACAGAGAAATATAGATTTCTCGCGATTGGTCCTTAGTCCATGAATGAGTTTCGAGAAAGCAAAACGAATCCCCTATTGTTATAAATAAGTTGGGTACTCGAAAATGTTCCACTTTAAATAGACTATCATTACATTAGGTACATTAGAACATTCACATCTCTAGTCGCCTCAGACCAAAAACGGCACCAATTGGTCAAGGCTTAGATCAGTATAGAACGCCTGACATTTATTAACTAGGCTATCCTTACTCAGCTAATGCATGCATTAAAGGCTATGCACCTGGGTTTGAATGCAATTACACGGTATTATATAATGTTAAAGTTTGAATAATTTATTCAAAAATGTCTATATACAGTAGAACCCGCTTAAAACGTTTGTGAGGGGACCCAGCCAAAAAAGCGTATTATACGGGAAATCGTGAGAAAAAATTGTGATTTTTCATCGAATATCTTTTAAATAACTACTTAGTCATGATTTGAAATCTAGGCTCG